>NW_024749779.1:3162624-3260124 GCF_018991925.1 Homarus americanus
GCCAGGATGTTTCTTCAATAGATTTCATTACCGTTTTTCGTTTATTGGCATCACCCCCACCGAGGATTCTCTGTGAGAGATCTACTGCAAGAGACACTTTCCTGTTGACGCATTTGTTTCCAAATTTTCACACAATGATGTTTGGCTTTCCGTCACTCGTAATTTTAGTCTCTCCTGCAGTGTTTGCTTCATAGGAGATCATCTAGGCCCAGTCTGCCACATTGTCAATCTTTCTCTTCATTGCTGCCACATTTTGTGCTTAGCCTTAGGTGTCCTCTGACAAAGAGTGGTATTATTGTGCTAGTATTTGAAGAGTTAGGGGAAGGGAGGAAGGGTCCTGAGTGTAATTTAGTCATGAAGCGAGTCATCTCCTGAATCATTTTTTGGTAGCTGCACACTTGGGTGGTTCAAATAAGTTAGCGGCGACCACTGACAATTTCTGAGTAGGTTTCTTTGACCCATATGTCTGCATTTCCGTCGACATGCCATTCCAATTGGAGGTGGCTGTCTCTCATTTCTCGTGGACACCTGCTGGCATTTGTTAGCATTCACATTTTCGCTGAGTAGGACCTTTCATCATATCATTTCCCGGATATCACGGGCAGTTGTCCCATGATATCCATCAGGCGACCTGTGCTTCTATTCTCGCGATGCGGGTTCTGACACTGGCCCTGGCTTCTGCAATCCATTACCACATATCGGTTGTTTCTCGCACAAACACAATTTGCAGCAGTTTTGGTTCGGGTTAGCACAGACGCAGCAATGATTGTTGCTTATAAGGTGAACAGCACCTTGCGCGACAGTTACGTCCGCTTCCGAACATATGATTTAGTCCTGGTACAAGATAATACTGGTTCTTATGGAGGAAGGGTGGAGAGGTGACAGGCTGACTGCTGTGTCCAGGTAGTAGGGGACATGGCATGGGTAGAAGCTACCTCTCATTAGATCATCCATACATCAAATGATGATAATTATGGAAAGAGCTTGTCACACTCAAGCACTTGTTTATATATCTGGCACAACAACCACAATTTATATGGTCTCACTGGTGACATCAGTGCATACTCACTGGTTCGTCGAGAGCCACATTGGCGTCCGTTACTTTCCTGGAGGGGGGTGAAGACTGCATGGCAGCACTCTGGCCCCATAGGCGACTACTACCATTTTAAACGTGGCCTCCAGCCCCCAATAGCTGCCAATCTCTGCCAACGATTTATTTCATCTTTACTACCACTACTAATACTTTACTAGATGTCCCCACACACAACGCTTCCGTGACGCCTGCTGGACCACCACTCCACGACCCCCTGACGGAGACACGATGATCCTCCCAATACTGGCCAGATATTTTGTAAATAATATTGATTATGTGTTAAAGGAACATCCTTCCTTCCTTAGGCTTTAGTAAGCCCCTTTATAATATTTATACTGTATATACTTTTCACACTTGCCAGATGATTCTGGTGTCATTGTACAGGGGTACCTAGTGACAGCACTAGGATCCCGCTTCCTCTATCAAGGAATAAACATTTGAAATTGAATTGAATGATTGTTGCCAGGCATAGTGAACAGCACCTTGCGCGACAGTTACGTCCGCCTCCGAACATCTGATTTAGTCCCAGGCACAAGATAATACTGGTTCTTATGAGGGAAGGGCGGAGAGGTGACAGGCTGGACTGCTGTGTCCAGGTAGTAGGGGCATACGTGCGCGCGTGGGTGTGTAGGCTACCCCCCCCTAATGGCGACCATCCATACATCAGAATGATACACTATGGACAAGAGTTTGTCACACCAAGCTCTTGTTTATATATCCATGGCACAAATAACCACTATTTATATGGTCTCACTGGTGTAATATCAGTTATATATACTCACTTGGTTCGTCGAGACCCTACATTAAGTGTCCGTTACTATGGTGGGGGGTGGGGGCGACCGCATGGGCAGCACTCTCGGCCCCATAGGGGCGAAAGTCTCGAGACCACCCCTGTCAAAGTAGGCCTAACGACACTGACCTTGGCACCGAGCCTCCTCATTATCCCACCACCGACCCAGCACAGGTCACCACTCGCTTGGTGGTCGCCGGTGAACACACGGAATATTTACAATTTATGCCGTAAGGGATGAGAAGAAACCTTGGGTGACAATGCTTAGGGTGACATCAGAGATTCACCGACACATTGTTAAATTCCCGCTCCCACACAGCGAGTATGTCCCCATCAATAACACTATAGATCGGGGAGGACGCTCCACGACACCCACGCCGCGCACACCACTACCAACTACTACTACTTGCGACTACTACTTTGCTGTCACTCGGAATCGAGTATGACGATCATCCAGCTATGATACAGAGATGCGAGTTATTAAGGATGTCACTTTCATTGGTGACTATGGAGGCCGATATGGGACCGGCAGAGTTGTTCACAGATATTGCACATGTGGAGGGCTACATCGTGTGAGGGAGGGGCGGCGGCAGCGTCTTTCTGGCGTTGGCGCTTGTCTGCTTAGGTTTGCAGTCGGGCTAACTCGAAAGTATTGACACCCTCTCGTGTGGTGCTCCTCCAAGCGTCATGGTGTGGAGTAATCGTCTCCTAGGTGACGGGGTCGATTTGTCACCTTTTCAGGTTTGTTGTAAGACTTCTTATACCTTTTCATTTGTCCGCCATCGTTACATTTACTATTCGTTAGGTGACTGTAAAGTAGCTGCTTTGGCAGTCTTCTGTATATTTGTGTCGAGCCTCAGGTAGAGGCGCACCCAGCTCGCAGCCTCAAGTAGTGGTCCCACCTTGCTTGGCCACTCGCACGTGGCTGATTCACAGCGGGCCCGTCTTTGGGAGGCCTCGGGGTAATTACCTTGCTTGGCCAGTCCCTACCCTCCTAGAAATAAGCACCTGACAGCTTTGTCGGTTATCCTTGGTCAAGTTGCCTTACTCAGCTTACTGTTTACCATTGTTGTTTACCTGCACTGTCTAGGCACACAGGAAACTGCATACTTCCACGGCCTCCGTGCACTGCATACCTGCATTGTCAAAATTCATGATGAACTGTACAATTGCATAGTTTATAAACATGCTTATCCAGCTGTAAACGTGTATCGCAAATTTACTGAATAAATATGATTATTATTATTATTATTATTAATAGTATTAATATTATAATAATAAATATAATAATTACTATTACCACGCCCCCTTTCACTACTTCACAGAATACCTCGACGAGCTCCTTATCCGATAACTCCCAGCAAGTGTTAATGGCAGGAGTCCTAAAATTATTGTCTAATCATTAACGCCAATGACGACTTATTGGCTATACAGTTCCCATTCAAGTTTTAGGGGCTCTGACACCTGCCTCTGACCACGTCACGACCCAAATAGATCAAGGAAAATTAAACAAGAATAATAACGTTAGATTTACCAAACGCCTTTGACACAGTCGATCATGATACACTAGGTGAAAAACTGGAGGCTCTTGGCACTGGATTTGTTGACTGGTTTTAGTTCTATCTTAATAGCATGAAACAAATTGTTGTTGCAAATAATACCGAATCAACACCCTTTTGCAGTCCCACGCGAGAGTATCCATGTCCAATTACTTTTCCTTTGCTATGTAATTGTATTTTGTTTTGTTCTTGCTGATGACAATGCCTTTTTAGTGTTAGTTAGAGATCCAAAGGTTATAGCTAACAAGTTTTAATCTGAACTGGAGTCATGTGATTTATGGCTGATAAGCGGTAAACTATCCCCACGGTTTTTTTTTTTAAGACTGAAGCAATATTATTTTATTAAAAAAGAAAAAGAAAGGAATGAAAAGACACGGTGAAATATCTTTGGTAACTCTTGACTCATCTCTCACCTATCGGGATTATAGAAAATAAACTATATAAAAGTTGTACTAAGATAAAATACATCTATAGTAATACCATGTATTTGTCAGCAAATGTCCGTAATGAGTCATCACGGACAAGCAATGGGTCATTAATAATGACCCATTGCTTGGAGCTCATTCAAGGTCACTTGGACTATTCCTGTTCATCATGGTACTTCGCCTTAATATGAAGTATAAAAGCCAACAACAAATATTCAAAACAAGATGATGAGGATCATTTTACATAGGCCCTATGGATGCAAGAGAGCATATTGGTAACAAAGTCTTTCAAACATTGGACATGCTAAGTGTGGCAGGTAGAGTGAAGCAGTTGAGGTTAAATCACGTCTTTAGGATGGTCTGTACACCGACCTTGTGAAGCTGTCCGGGGTATGTTCAGCTCAAGGTCCTGAATCTCGGTAACAAGAGTAGCTTCTTCGAACACTTTTTTTTAAAATTTGGTTTCTGTCCGAATGTTTCTCATTAATCAATATTTGATCTTTAATTTTAATAATCATATTTGTAATTCTAAATAAAGTTACAATAAATTGTATGAAATTGATGGGGCCAAGACCCGTCTATATTAGTGCTGTCCATTGTTTTATATCACTTTGTTTACCCTTTTCCCTCATTTCAGCAAAATTGAAAATTTTATTAGTTATCCATAACAATGTACAATTTTCTATAATAAATTGATAGAGAACGAACTTGTTTGGTATACTATAGAAAAACCTTGACGAAACAGAACTTATCAATAAAATTCACCTCTCTTAACAGAGAATATTTAGGAGAAAAATATGTAGAATACAATATTACGTTAAGCGATGTTTTCAGAAACCGTTCAAAAATCGTATTTTTAAACTCAATATACTGGGGCCGTTGTTGCTTGTATGTTTTATATATGGTAATTATGTCAAAAGCTATACACTCCTCTGTAAAAATGTTTGCTGATGACAGAGAAATTAATAATCAAACGGACTGTAAAGTGTTACAGGAAGATCTCTGTCAGCTTCAGAAATGGTCAGAGGAATGGCTGTTAAGATTCAACGTCATGAAATGAAAAATACTGCACCAAAGGGGAGACATCACGTCCCAAAGCGACGAAGAAAATCCTTAACTAATACCAAATGTGAAATGGACTAGGTGTGCATGTTGACAGCAAGCTGAAGTGCTAAGACCCTTCTCAGAAAAAGATAAATCAAGCAAATATGCTGCTAGGTCTTACAAGAAAGTCATTTGCATACATTCCACTTTTCAAAGAAGCACTTTCATGCAGTTTGGTCTTAAGAGATATGCTAGAGACTGTTAGTTGATTGAAAACGTACAAAATGGGGCTACGGGATTGGTGCCTGTATTCTGAGTGGTGAGAACGCCTGCAGTTGTCCTAAACTAAAGACGGGCAAGGTGTGACTACATAGAAATCTAAGCACTCAGTGAAGAGAAGGGGAATTACGTTTGGGGGTGAATTACATGACCTCACAGAGGGCGACTTCACTTTACGTGGTGGTCTGACAACGATAACCTCACAAAATATAACGATTGAAGATGACCTGATCACGAGATCTGAGGTTGACAAGTTCCATAACAATTTACACAATGAATTACTTAATGCTCGAAGGCAGAATATACCATACAAAAAACTCAGATCAGATAAAGGCTATAGGTAAGAGAGTAAATCGTGGTGAAGTTTATTTCGAGATTATTATAAAGTATTTGCCAGTTGGGTTAAGCCCGAGGTAAGAAAAGCAGAGTAATAATGAACTGAAGGTAGCAAGGGAGGCGAAGTCAAACCCCAAGAGATTCTTCCAATTGTATCAAATTTAAACACGATACAAGATTGGACAATACAGTCAGATACCGTAGAGCTAACTTATAATAATGGAGAAACGAGCAACAAACTGAACAAATATTTTTTCAATAGTTTTCATCGCCGAGAATTTAAACATAATACCCGAGGCACAGACTATATACAGATATAGTGAAGAAAATAGATTAAGGGGGATAATAATTACTAGTAACGATGGAAGTAAGAAATAGACAAATTAAAGCCTAATAAGTCATCAGATACTGATGAGATATTTGTCAGAGTATTAAAGGAATGTAAGGAAGAACTTAGTATGAACTTAGCAATTTTGTTTAACATGTAATACCAAAATCTTGGAGGATAGCATATGTAATACCAATTTTCAAGAATGGAAATGGATCATTATCCTCTAGCTACCGTCCAGCCAGTTTAACATCAATTGTAGGCAATTTGCAGCAAGCAATAATTTCAAAGTGTATTCGAAATCACCTCGAGAAGCAAGTGGGCGTTCATGTCTAACAAATCTATTAACATTATTTTCAGCTGTTTTCGAATCAGTGGATGCCTTCGGCAGAGTCCCCCACGAAAGACTAATACGAAAAGTGGAGGCTCATGGAATAGGAGGAGATATTATAAAACGGATTAGGGCGTAGTTAGAGAACAGGAAACAGCACGTAAGCATTAACGGCACCAAATCCGATTGGGGTAACGTCACTTGTGGAGTACCTCAAGTCTCAATACTTGGACCATTACTATTTATTATATACATTAACGACATAGATATAGGCGTAGACAGCAACTTTAGCAAATTTGCTGACGACACTGAAATAGGGAGTGTAATTAAATCTGACGAGGACACCGCAGAACAACAAGAAAATATTTAAAAAAAAGGCATGATCTAAAAATTGGCAGATGAAATTTAATGTGGACAATTGTAAAGTAATTAGTCTCGGAGATGTAAACAGACAAACCACAGTATCAGATGAACAACGTTGTTAGAGAGAAATCCGACTGAGAAAGATTTGGGAGTAATGTTAAGTGGGAATCTTAAACCAAGACAACAATGCGTATTTGCTCGAAACAAGGCTAACAGAGTACTTGGGT
This sequence comes from Homarus americanus, assembly GCF_018991925.1. Lineage (NCBI taxonomy): Eukaryota > Metazoa > Arthropoda > Malacostraca > Decapoda > Nephropidae > Homarus > Homarus americanus. Next base: position 3,169,400 of record NW_024749779.1, read on the forward strand.
TCAAGCAAAGGAGTGTTACCTTGTAAGACCTCACTTGGATTACGCGGTTCAGTTCTGGTCACCGTACTACAGAATGTACTGTATATAGAATCCCTAGAAAGCATACGGAGGAGAATGACATGACTAATCCTGGACATTAGGAACCTTCAGTACAGAGACAGGTTAAAGCATCTTAATTTGCACTCCTTCGAGAGACGTAGAGTGAGGGGCGATATGATCTGTGTTTTTAAATGGAAGCCAAGGTTAAACAAAGGTGATATAAAAAAATACTCAAACTATCCAACCAGAAGTGAACACGTTTATGATAATTATATATAATAATATTCTACAAAATATTATATGATTAGTGGGGATCAGCCAATTACCACGTAAGTTCACCAACGTCTTCCTCTTTGGCGACCTAACCTGATCCTGACTTGACCTGACCTGACATCAGGTTACGCCGCAATGAGCACTATATATGCCCGGTCACCACCTACCGGTACTCCATCATCAGTTACATTGGGACACACTGTCAGTCTCCATTATCCACTCACTGTGTCAACATTATAATGGATCACAAGCTTCAGCCACAAGACCGTCCTATAGAAAAAGACACGGGCCAGCTTGCACTTCAGGGTGAGTAACACATTACCAACAATTATTTAAAGGGCATATTATCAAATTAGTGATTCTCAGAAATTTCAAAATATCTCTGATTTTGAGGTAAAAACCTCCAAAACTACAAATGCCTTTATTTGTATATAAAATCTGCTACAGCTTTTAAATGCATTTAAAGAGTGAATTGTGTGCCTGTGTTATTACCGTGCTGTTAGTCAGTGTGCGTATACATAATTATGAGTGGCGTCAAACAACGCAACTATATTAGTATGCTCGTTGTCCAGATTCGAACACAGATGAAAATAATGCTAATAGATTAGTTAGACATGAACGCTCGGTTGTGAAGCCATGTTGGGAATCATTGATCAACTTTTGCTTCTCCAGGTGATTTCGAATAGAGTTTGAAATGATTGCTTCCAGTAATTTGCCTACAATTGATATTAGACTGATTGGGGGGTATATAGAGGATAGTGATCTATCTCCCTTCTTGAAAATTAGTATTAAATTCGCTATCCTGCAGGATTCTGGTACTACACCCGTTTTTAAGGACGCGTTAAATAACTTTCCTAAGGTCATACTAAGTTCTTCCTTACTTTCCTTTAATACTCTTTCAAGTATCTCAACGGGACCTGGTTATTAATTTTAAAAGTGTTCAGAATAGCCCATATTCCCCCCCTTACGTACAGTACCGCATGTCAACTTGTTTCTCACCTCCCTGCAGGTAGCATGTATGTCTCACGGTGTACTTAAACTTCAGGTGGGTAAAGTGAATATACAGTGGAAGGTATTAATATAAAGATGTAAGGAATGCTTGATTGTAGGGGCAAGTATCCCAAACCCCTTCATTTAGAAAACAATTTCCCAGAAAACACTGCTATTGTTTATGATTAATGCTCAGTGGCCCGTAAACTGTCGTAAACGATTGAGTTGATTTTTTTATGCTTTTCTCTAGGGCTCAAGAACACGGTGGCGAGATTCCCCGAATATCCGGCTACCCCTGAAGAGCCAGCTGCCATATCATTTGCAGGTGTTACAAGTTCAGCAGCCGCACGAGCCCGCGAGGGACACTTATCACCCTCGTCCACATCCAAGACGACCCAGTCAGTGTTGTCTGAGAATTCCAAGGCTTCCGGAAGCAAGGGAGGACCGATTATACCGTTCTTCAATTACCATAATTTTCTAATGCCGCCCTTAAACCACTGGATAACACATCCATTGATATCTAACAACATGAGACCACTGTTAACTCACCGGCAGGTTGCTACACTACAGGCCAACTCAACAACACTGCTACCCTGTCAAGCCACGCCTTCTTTTGGCACTTCCAGTCGTCGGCCGCCTCGGAGGAAGTTGAAACGCGAGGTGTGTTCACAGTGCAACAAGCAATTTGAGAGTCGCTGTAAGTTAAAGGAGCACATGTTTTCACACACAGGTGAGCGGCCTTACCAGTGTGAGGTGTGCGGCATGCGTTTCGCTCGCAAGTTCTGCCACAAGCGCCATCTCAATGTGCATACTGAAGAGAAACCGCATTTGTGTCATATGTGTGGTCGAGGCTTCCGTGCAGAATACGACATGAAGATGCACGTAATGGGGAAGGTGTGCCTAAAGAAACTCCCGAAGCGAGATGGGCCCTCTCCAGCAAAACACAGTGTGCCATGACAACACCCACGACTTCTTCAGAGCTCGCCGGCAATCTTCCACAAAGCAGCCATCCATCACCTGGCAAGTCACTGAAGCGAAATGGTTTATGTATGAAGTGATTCTGTGATCATGAAGCTTTACAACAATATTATTAAAGCATTTCATTGAATAAAAAAACATTTGTACTGCTCTAAGTATTTGGGTAACTGTTGTAAATCTACATTTGTGCAGCCAAATTGTTCAAATCAGTACACAATTTACTTGATAAATAAATTTTATGTAAAAGAAAGGTAATGTGACGGAATCTTGAACAAAATGACACTTGATAATTTCAATGTTTAATATGGGGAATTTAGGGAAACAATAAATGCATCCTGTACATGTACCCATAACTGTAATACTAATACAGTGTAGCTATTGCCCATACGATATTGGTATTTATAAAATTGAAAGAAGCAACTGAACACGACTCTTATTTTACATTAGTCCTTACTGCATTCAATCCATGACCCTTACAAGTGCAATATTCACAATAAAAAATGAAAATATGTTCATGATATTAAGAATATAGTCAATTGTTAAATTAGATTATACAATACATGTAACGTTACAGCATGTCCGAGTTTGTGTTCTTTGCTAACTTCAAAGTATTGTAGTGTGGCTAGAATAACTATATTATCTGGTATTTGTTAAGAATCCACACACCAAGATAGATTGAAATCCATAGTTTTTTGTTCCTGGATGCAGGACATTCAGGGACAGGTTATCTGTCCCATTTATATTGTCCTTGTGTACGTGAATAAACATTACCAATTTACTTATTTAGTATTCCTAAATGCCTCGACGTCTGTACCGTATGCCTGACAAGACCGGGAGGTGAACGAAGGTTTCCAGAACGAAATGTATTTTAAATTAAGCTAATTTAGATTTAGGCTCGAAATAGGTAAACGCTGGCTTGGAAACAGAGTAGTGGATGAATGGAACCAGTTACCAAACTTAATCATTAACTCGATGATATATGAGCAATAGGGGTTGGGTGTAAATGGGACTGCCCAGTATGGGACAATAGGCCCGCTGCAGTTTCCTCCATTCTTATGTACTTATATGTGTTGTGTAGCTGAACACTTATTTAAGGTAATAAAAAGATGGGAATCCAGTTGATTACCTGAAAATTATAATAAAACTCCACAATTAGTTGTCAGCCCACGACACCTCCCTTAGCTATTGACAATTCACCTCACTTAGTTTTCCATCACATTTCCTCTTAGTTGGCGCTAGTTTTCCACTAGAATTTTAAGAATAGCACTAGAAAAGTAGGTAAATGTTCTAATTGTACTAATACTCTACTATTATTGAAAAAGGAATCAACTATTGCTCCGTTGTACACTCGCTAAAAGATTATTCTTCACCTTTAAGGGTTATATAATATGACACACCGTTGTGGATGGTTTCAGAGCCAAAAGTGCAGAATATTTTTTAAGGGGTGTACACTCGAAGACAAAAGTCGTGTCGCGATTTTGTCCGAAGATTAAATATAACTCGTGAAACATTATGAGAGCCCCCTACCACAAGGCAGATCAAACCCAAAATTTTAGTCCTTCGGCATATGTTTTCACCAAATTTCACGATAAGACTTTTGTCTTTCATTGCACATCAGTGTTGGTGATGACAGGGTAGGCTGTTGGTGGCTTACATAGATAATATCAACAATGTAGGAATCGTATTCAGAACATAAATAAAATTTAACTAACAACAGGATTATCCCCATGAGTCATTGGTGGATCTGAGTAAAGACCTCTTTGGACAGGTCAGGATTACCGTTAACTAAGCCGTACCGTTAATTGGGTTTACAGCCAGACAGACGCCAGCATGAAGTGAGAGACACACTAAGACGGCGAAGACAATTAAGGTGTTATCCTATGGCGCCATATCTAAGGTATGCCTTTATGTGGCGGAAATGACAATACGTTAATTAGACGGCAGTCCGTCATCGAGCAGCAGCAAGCTACCGAGGTTCTGTGCTCGGGCTGAGCCTGTCTCTGTTGCGTCGCGTTGGTCGTGCTGCTGGGGAGACTGTAGTAACATGAGAAAATAAGGAGTCTGCAATAGGCCGGTCGAGAGTTACTACCACTCTCTATCATCCATGAATCTATCCAGCCTCCTTTTAAAACTTTCCAGCGTTCCAGCTAAACCTAAGCTCATCCAACTTAAATCCGTTGCTACGAGTCCTATCCCGCTCGGATATTATAAGAACTTTATCTATATCTCCTTTATTGATTCCTTTCCCCCACTTAAATACTTCTATCATATCTCCCCGCACTCTTCGTCTTTCTAGGGAATGCAAGTTTAGTTTCTTTAATCTATCCTGATATGGAAGGTTTCTAAGTCCCGGAATCATTTTCGTTATTCTTCGCTGCACCGACTCCAGTGAATTGATATCCATTCTATAATAAGGGCACCAGAACTGAACCGCATAATCGAGGTGCGGCCTGACTAGCGCAAGATATAGTTGCAATATGACCTCAGCACTCTTATTACTTACACTTCTTGACATAAAACCTCCCTGAGATTAGGACGCAGTGTGTACACTAAACTTGCATTTGTTTAAATATGAAACAAACACGTAGGTGTAGCTACAGATGTACAGTTGTTAATATGTTAATGGGTTCATACCTGAATAGCCTGGCTGTTTATATGTAGCTGTCCCAGCGTTGAAAATATTGTGTTGGAGACCAAACGGATTTTTTTAAGCAATTGTGATTCTATAATAAAAATCACTCATAGTATATACGCTTATGCAGCGAGACAATCCCCGTCCTCCAGTATGTATCACATCGTGAGTTATTGCGAAAACTATCCATTCAATAACTGGTGCATTAGTACCTGTTAGTGCCAGTGTGCCGTTTGACTTCTGTATAAAGACTTGTTAACTATAGACCTTGGGTAACTCTGTTGAGACGAGACCACACCGTCTCCCGTCACAGCCTTACTAATGCTTACACGTCACTCCAGAACAAACTGATGTAATAGATTTGCCGATTCATAACCTGTGCGACTTACAGTACCCTTCCTCTCTTGTGAAGGATTCAATTAATTCCATTTTGTGAATGTCTTCTCATTTTTTATCTGCCCCACACTTGTTGCTGATAAGGTTATTGTCAGTCTGGCAGTGAGGGAGGAGGAGGAGGGGCGTGTCAGGGTGCAGGGAGGGGGTGCCAACCACCAGTGCCCTGAACCAGTGTCATCAGTGTAGGCGAACGTAGGGGTGCGTCGCAACTCCACTGACATTCCTGTGTTGAAACAAGTGAGCTGTGCTGTGTTATGAGCCACGGGCCAAAGAAATCTGTTCAGCTAATCACAAGGGATCAAACTTTATGTGGGGGAAGGTCATAGCCGTCCTGTTACGTTCAACAATCAGTGAAGTTCTCAATAGTATAAATGTTTTGTTTATTAAGAATGTTGGCAGTGTACTGTCATGGGATTAATGTTTTATTTCTACACTCAGTATCATGTATAAACTGAGGTTGTTCTTTAGTTTAGAGAAAGGAGATGATAGTGGTGACATCAGAGCAGGAGGTAAGTCATAATCTAAAGGAATTTGAAGATAACAAGTATGAGGTGGGGACTACTGTGACGGAACCCAACCCTACTTTCCATCTTATAAACTCATTCAAATCTACCATAAATCAGTAACTTATGTATACGTCAGGCTCTTGAGTTCGATATATATATATATATATATATATATATATATATATATATATATATATATATATATATATATATATATATATTCTGTTGGTAACGAGGACGATGGTCGCCACATACAATCATCAGAATGGATAATGTACTACAGTGTTTTAGAATGAACAGAAGATAAAATATGCCAGAAAATAATTGACTGGTGCAAAATTCGTAGTCAAGTCACAGGCCTTTGATTTACGAGGTTTTCATTTTTTCGTATTTTTAATGTTTCTTCTATATACCAGGTGAAAAAACACAAACCTCCAATATATTAATGTCATATTTCAGGTATTTTTCATTCCATCATATTTATATAGGTTGGACGGATATATGAGTAATAGGGGTTGGGTGCAACCGGGACTGCCTAGTATGGCCCAATAGTCCCACTGCAGTTCCCTCCATTCTTATGTTTTTATACCTGCTTTACTGATGACGTCACTAGAGGCCAGATAACAAAACCCTTACTAATTATTCAATGATCAATAAAAATAAGAGGCGTTTTAAGGTATAAAATAATTTGTATATATGAAAGGTATGTGGTTTGTTTATGTCATGTATATAGCTTATTACGGTCGCCTTTAATCACCTCCAAATGAACATAAGTAGTATATCCTGCACAAGTTAATCTACTGTGTCCTGCAGGATTCGAACCCACGCCACTCAAATGTTAATGAGAGTACACGACCACCGCTCATACTTATATTAAATCCCAGTCGATATGTTCATTTATTTCTTAGTGTAATTGCTTATCTTGATATGAACCCTAGTACACTGTTAGCCTTATCTAGTATATAAATACATTGTTGTCTATGTTTTATGTCCCGACTTATCATCATTCCTTAAACATTCACAGTCGTAATCATCCATATTTACAGAGTTTAATTGGTAGCTCGTCTTCCTCTTCATATTCCCAAGCCATAGAACTTTAAATTCCTCTAAAAGAAATTTCACCATTCACTCGATAAGTTTTTTGTACTGTATGTCTCATTTATTAAATTAACATAATAATGGAGGAAACTGCAGCGAGTCTATTGGCCCATACTGGCAACCCCGTTTACACCCATCGCCTATTGCTCTTATATCCCTCCAACCTATATTTGAAGCTACCCAGCGTTTCGAGTTAATGGAGATAATCGGTGACTTATTCCACTTATTCACTATTATTTTTTCAAACCAGTGTTTACCTATCTCGCTCGTTAATCTAAATTTGTATAATTTAAGCCATTACTACGTGTTCGCTCCTGGTTAGATAGTTTAAGTACCTTAGTTTAACCCTGATTTCCATTTATACACCTAGATCATATCCCACCTCACTCTAGGACTCTCGAGTGAGTGTAAATTAAGATGTTTTTAGCCTGTCTCCCTACTCAAGTAGACAGATCGTGTGGAGTGGGGCGTGGGGAATGAGGGGAGGCGAGGAGATGGGTTGGAGATGGTGGAACCGTGGTGTGAGGGTATGAAGGTATGTTGGGGTGAGGGAGGGGTAGGGGTACGGGTATGTGGGAAGATTCTTATTTCTGTCTTAACATTTACAAAAGAATTTTCCTTTTTTTGTGTTAATCTTTGCGGAATATTTTATTTTTGCTAATATGGATATATTATTGTTATCCTTCCAGTATGAGAGAAGCCATGAAATACATTTGCTTTAATAAAATGTTACAGATTAGTTCACACGAAAAAAAAACAGTATTTCGATCCAAGGTGTCGGTGAAGTAGAAAAACTTAGTCAAAAACACTAATAAATGATATGAAAACGAGGTTGGTTGAGGGTCACAGAAAAAGTCACATTTTATTTCAATATCATTAACAATTAAAGTAATAAAATAGATTGGGATAGGTTCTGACTATTTTGTGACGATGGCCAGAAAGACGATTGCCACATGCACAATTATAGCTAAAAATCCTCCATGCATCACAAATCCTATTAAAAATCATGTGTTTGCTATGGAATATATTACGAATTATATCAGGAATAGCAAATTCCTCATAAATTTGATCATAAGAACATAAGGAGTCTGCAATAGGCCGGTTGGCCTGTGCATGGCAGCTCCTGTCGAGAGTTACTACCACTCTCTATCATCCATGAACCTATCCAGTCTCCTTTTGAAACTTTCCAGCGTTCCAGCACTTACTACATAGTTGCTAAGCTTGTTCCACTCGTCCACCACCCTATTTGTGAACCGGTTGCTTCCTATCTCCCTCCTAAACCTAAACTTATCCAACTTAAATCAGTTGCTTCGAGTCCTATCCTGCTCGGATATTATAAGAACTTTATCTATATCCCCTTTATTGATTCCTTTCACCCACTTAAATACTTCTATCATATCTCCCCGCACTCATCGTCTTTCTAGGGAATGCAAGTTTAGTTTCTTTAATCTATCCTGATATGGAAGGCTTCTAAGTCCCGGAATCATTTTCGTCATTCTACGCTGCACCGACTCCAGTGAATTGATATCCATTCTATAATAAGGGCACCAGAACTGAACCGCATAATCGAGGTGCGACCTGACTAACACAAGGAATGTTTTGTTATAAAGATTATTGACCTAATTAAATGACCTCACTATTCCCACCTGTTTTAGTATTGACACTATTATGAGGTCATCTGACATCTAGCAACCTGACCTGAGGTCAGGTGAATATTCAACTGGTCTACCTGACTTACTGACTGAATACAACTGAATAACATGTAACTAGTACATTAATAACAATTACATTAATAGTATTCACAACAGTAAGAATAAAGATTAAAATAATAATCTTCGGGTGCTACTACAGTGAGCGGTCTACCGAGCTGGAGTTGTGTCTACCGGGATATTTACACTGTAGCATCTATTAACATAGCTTGGTAGACCGCATACTATAGTAGCTCCATTCTTCATTTGTTATTCCTAATATAAATATAACAATCTTATAATTCATCTCAATATAATTCATATTTTATTCCTATTATAAATTAGTTTTTCAAATAGACTTTGTGAGGTGGCAAAATCCGCACAGGAAAAAACGATCGAACATAGGGGAATCGTCCAAATAGGATGACCTACCCGAGGACCAGTAGGAACCTGGCAGCCGACCCCACACTATGACCACCAACCTCTTACTTAATAAAAAGTCAAACACTTCTATATAGCTCTGACTCTCGGGGTGTGGGAGTGGGGTTACGTGGGTGTAAAGGTGTGGGATGTAGCGTGGGGATTAAGAATATAGGAAAGGAGGAAACGGCAGCTATCCATACTAGACAGCCCCGTTTACACCCTGGGCAAAGTTGAGGGTAAGAAGGCCAGGGGAAAGCAGAGACTGGGATGGAAGATTTAATTTAAAAACTGGGTCCCCAGAGTTACACAAAATCATGAAGGATTGGTAAAAACAGCCCAAGAACGTTTGGAGTGGAGGACTGTGGTCGCCAACCCCCAGATTAAAAGGAAAGCATTCTGATTTACTGATCTGTTATAGCGTTACACTCCGAGGAACAGTAACGGATATATACGCGTCATGATAATAAGGACAGTGAAAATGTTAAACCAGGCTGCACAGGTTATTTGGAACGTTAACTGGTCCCAGGTAAGTGAGTTTTGAAATATACTTGCTCGGATTTTTTTTTTTTTATTATCCGATTTTTTTTACGGAGAAGTTAAATAAATGGGACTGTCCAGTATGGGTCAATTGGCCCGCTGCAGTTTCCTCCATTCTTATATTCTTAAATATTCAAATTTATTGTGTGCATTAACTCTCGGGTCACTCGCCTAAATGGTGTCAGTAGCGGTAACGCTTGCCATGTGATGTCATAACTCTTGTCACAGTTATTCAGTTTTATAGAATTTATATCTAATTCGTGAAGGATAGAGTCAGGCAAAAGTTGAGTTGAATGTTTAGCCGAAGTTCATTATTCATAGGAAAAATTTTGCACTTTGCGGAAATACAGTGTCTAATAGAAGAAGCAGAAGTTAGGTAACGCTTGCGAAGTTAGGTAGCATTAGCGGTAGTTAGGTGGTGTTAGCGGAAGTTGAGAAGTGTTAGTTGAAGGACGAAAGAAATGAGCTCCTGGGAGTGGGAGAGACCTACCACCGATTCCCACCTACACCAGCTGGGGAGGAGAGGGATGCCGCGACACTCGACCTTGACCAACCCGACCGGTAATTGTCGACATTACACCACCACAGCACCAGCCACCTCCTCACAAATGCACTCTCTCTCTCTCTCTCTCTCTCTCTCTCTCCTTCTGTTACTATATCCATCTATCCATGCATCAGTACTTGTATCCAATAATATATTCATTAAAGCTAATATTAATACACCCATCCAATCATTCATGATAATCTATCTTCCCATCTGCACCATTCTCCTCGCATAGTACTTTCCACAAACGTCAGTGTCATCCAAATCAAACTGTAAGACGTCGAGGCACGTTGTGTGTGACCAACAAACCAACACTAGTAAAACTCGACAACCAAGACAAGCTTCAAGTAACATTGTGTTGTCAGTAAACGGTCGTGTCGTGATGTGTTTTTTATTGAATTATTGTCTTGTATACATAACTCCTGTAGTCGCACGAGTGTTCTGCGCCACACCACCATTGCTAGGATTCTCAGAGGTTTGGTTGTTCGGTATTTGTTTATGTGGAACGTATTTAGGTTTGGTAGAGTATTGGTTATCGTTAGGGTTAAGGGCGCAGTACACTGGGGGTAAGTCATGGCATTCATGGGTTAAAAACATCGTACAGGAGGGATTGGTTGAGTACTCTGGGGATTAAGCCATCATATTCAAGGAGCTAAAATATCTCAAGTCAGTAACTCAGTAAATTCATTATGATCATGGGATAGTCATTATGGTTAAGTACAACCTACACGCTCTTTAGATCTGTGTCTATACTTAATATCTTCGTTAAGCCAGTTAAATACGCTATTACATTTCTAGTCAGAAGAATAATTTAACTTAGAACACTTTGTGAATCTGAACACAGAAATCTAGGGACCCTTGTATATACATGTCCCACCATCCACACTTTTGTTGATGTTGTTCCAGACGTAAGTTGGGTTTCCACAAACCATTCACCGTAATATCGCATAAGAACTTCGATTCTTCTGGGAACAGAAGGTCTATCTTGATATTGGAATCGCTTAGCCAAAAGTCTTAGCAATTCTGCAGCCTGTGGTTCCTGGACTTCGGGATTGAAATATCCACGCGTCCCAGGAGTCCAAATTAAACCACAAAAAGTGCTAATAAAAACAACAGTGAAAATAGGATTTTTTTTGGGGGGGAGGGTGGATTCAATCACGTGGTCATATTGCTCTGAGGTGATGCAACAGACGGGTTGATCCCAAACAAACAGGTCAAGAGGAAACATGTGTGGTAACACGTGTTTTCCCTCAGGTAATGGGATTAATATTTCTCACCATCCCCACCACTTATTGACCTGACCTCATCTTTCTTTTTCTGTACATTTCAATTGTTTCTCTTTAAGTTTTTGCTCACTTCTTCATTCGTTTTCCTCCAGTGTAACTTTTTAACATTCACCAACAGTATAACACCACATTTCAAAGGCCTCCAACTTCTTCTGGTGTCTGCTGAAAGTATTCACCACAGTCATGACCATACATACCCTTTCAGCAGCCTTTTTCTTAAATTAAAGTTAATGTTCCCTTTGTATTAGGACGTTTAGATTAATGAGTGCTTTTTTGTTTGCCTCATTCTTGTTACGATTTCTTTCACACATCTACCGTCACAGCTAACGTTCCTTCCCAAATACATAAAATGCTCTACTTTTAAAGTTCCTTGTTGCCTACCATAATTTTTATTTAAAGGGTATATTTCAAATTTGGAAACAATTATCAATTTCGTCTTCATAGCATTAATTCTTAAACCATATTCTTCACCCTTTTCCACTAATCAATTAACCAGTTTTGGTAACGCCTCTTTATTATCTATGATAAGAGCAGTATCATCTACCTTGAGCAGAGGCGAACCCAGGGATGTCTTGGGGTTCGTACCCCACCCCTTTCATCAGAAAAGTCCAATACTTTTACTTTAATGCAGTATTGTACTCAGTCGTGTTTGTATAGTGAAATCGTAAAAAGCAATTACTATTAACCTCATAATATCGCCTAATATCAAGTGAACATGGCGTCAGAATGCCCACGATATTGGTCATATTTCAAAAAATTTCTGGGGGCTTACAGCACCTCTCCCCCTCCTCAAACCACCCAGCTGGGTGGGCTCGCTGCGCTCGCCATGTTCCCTCCCCACCCACAACTTCTTGGACCGCCCCTTTTGATATGCCTGGGATCGCCCTTGTAGAGTATATTCGATATTACGTAACCATTGCTTCATTGTCACTTCGAATTTATTCTGAATACACAATATACTATACACTGTTAAAGACAGAACACAGCCTTGTCTTACTCCGTGTCTAACCTTGAACCAATTAGTATGTTCATTATTTACTAACACTGCAGCTTCCGGTTATCAATTTAATGAGTTTTCCATTTTAATTTTTTTCCAAATCAACCAAACAGATTAAAAAAAGGTGTCTTAAAGATCAGTTTTGTTCCACTTATTATCAGTCAAATATCAAGTAAACACTTTTTGTATTACTTAGCAAAGTTTAGGATAATCGTTAAATCAACTACAAGTCTTGCGTACATAAACCAGCTCTAAATAACACGGGGGACTGTATCCCCCCCCTCCCACGCAAAACTCATTCAGTCAAATCCCCTCCCTGACGAAAATTTACTTATGAATTTAATAAAACAAATTAAAAACATCCCATTAACTACTGTTACGAAAAAACATTATTTTATAAGTTAAAAAAAATATCTTATAAGCTGTGGTTAGATTGTCTGAAAATGTGTAATTGTATGATTGACAGGCTTGACAACGCTTAACGTAGGCTAACACCCACCTGGTACAGCGTTTGACCACACCACCACCACACAATATCCAGGGTTTTGTGTGTGTGTGCTATGTGGTGTTGGTGTGTGTGTCTGGAGAGAGATAGATAGACGGAGCATGACCAACAAATTTTCCATATTATGAGATCTCTTTCAACAACAATTTCCTCGCGGTGTTGCGAAACACTGACAAGGAGGATGCTGGCGGTTGGAGCCACAGCTGCGCTCCTAACAACACAACGCCCCTAAGTACACTACCCCTCCCTCAACACTTCCCAAGTCGGAAAACTATACACCCCCCCCTGTATAGCGACGACCAGGAATACATACACAGAAATACAGAAAAAATTAGACACCGTAAAAATAAAAAAAAAGACAAATTATATTACAAAATACCAAAATAAGTACACAAAATATAAATTATATAAGAACATAAGAACATAAGAAAATAAGGAGTCTGCAATAGGCCGGTTGGCCTGTGCATGGCAGCTCCTGTCGAGAGTTACTACCACTCTCTATCATCCATGAATCTATCTAGCCTCCTTTTAAAACTCTCCAGCGTTCCAGCACTTACTAAAAAGTTGCTAAGCTTGTTCCACTCGTCCACCACCCTATTTGTGAACCAGTTCCTTCCTATCTCCCTCCTAAACCTAAACTTATCCAACTTAAATCAGTTGCTACAAGTCCTATCTTGCTCGGGTATTATAAGAACTTTATCTATATCGCCTTTATTGATTCCTTTCACCCACTTAAATACTTCTATCATATCTCCCCGCAATCTACCTCTTTCTAGCGAATGCAAGTTTAGTTTCTTTAACCTATCCTGATATGGAAGGTTTCTAAGTCCCGGAATCATTTTCGTCAGTCTTCGCTGCACCGACTCCAGTGAATTGATATCTATTCTATAATAAGGGCACCAGAACTGAACCGCATAATCGAGGTGCGGCCTGACTAACGCAATATATAGTTGCAATAAGACCTCTGCACTTGTATTACTTACACTTCTAGATATAAAACTTAATACTCTGTTTGCCTTATTTCGAACATTAACGCACTGTTTTCTAGGCCGTAGTTCCAGGCTTACAGGTACCCCTAAGTCTCTTTCACAAGTCGACCTTTCTAGGTTGATGTTGTTAAGGCTGTATACGTTGACAGTATTTGTTCTACCAATATTAAGTACGCTACACTTGCTGGTGTTGAATTTCATTTGCCATTTCTCTGACCACCCCTGCAGTTTATTTAGATCCTCCTGTAGTGCATTTGCATCCTTCCCTGAAATAATCTGCCGCCCTATTTTGGTGTCATCCGCAAACTTGCTTATGGCACTGCTGATCCCACTATCTAGATCGTTTATATAGATTATGAACAAGAGTGGGCCCAGTACTGACCCCTGGGGAACCCCACTGGTTACACAGCCCCACTCAGATTTGACACCATCTACGCTGACCCTCTGTGTTCTATCGGTGAGCCATGATTTTATCCAATTTAAAACTTTCCCCTCGATACCATGAGCATTAATTTTTCTCAGAAGCCTCTGATGTGGTACTCTGTCAAACGCTTTGCTAAAGTCCAAGTAATTAACATCGTAATTATCGTCATTATCTACTACCTCGAATTCTTTTCTAAAACACGTCAGCAGATTTGTTAGACAATATTTTCCCTTTGTAAACCCATGTTGAGAGTCGTAGATTAATTTACTTTTCTCTAAATGCGATCGAATGCTATTTGCTATAATTGATTCAAGAAATTTCCCCACTACTGACGTCAAACTAACCGGCCGGTAATTTGACACTGATGTCCTGTGACCCTTTTTGAATATGGGTACTACATTTGCCTGTTTCCACAAGTCTGGCACAACTCCCGTGTCTAATGATTTTGTAAATAAATTTACGAGGGGTCCGCTAATCTGTTCCTTACACTCTTTCAAAACTCGAGGGAAAATTTCATCCGGCAGTGCAACAGATGATGGTGGTAAAACTCACAGGTGGAATAGCTGCTAAATTATCAGAATTTTGCCCGACTACCTCATGCAGCCGAAATGGTAGGAGGAGGTTTCTATTTATGAAAATTGATGATAATAAAAAATAAAAAGATAAATATAAAAAAGGAGGTAAAACAAGTGAAGCCATAAAGAAAAAGAGGAGACAGTCAAACACAAAAATGAGAGGAAGGAAGTTGGAAAATAATAAAAGAAAGGGAAGAGAGGATGATACGATGAAATATAAAAATAATGAAGGAATAAGAGGGGGTGGGGTGGGGGGTGGAAGTAGACGACAGAGCCATACAGATGAGCCACATCACAGCTCTGGTCCATGAACGTGGGCGGGCATCACTTTAACTGGCATCAGTCTTTGTGTGTACCTTGTTTGTGTATGTTTGTGCGTGCATGCATGAGCCCGTGCGTGCATATATGTGTGTGTGTGTGTGCGTGTTCATTATCATCATCTTGCCTTTGAACTACTCCTGCCTCTATTTTCCACCATTCTTCTGACAGTTGTTTTTTCTCTAGATATTTTCAGTTGAGGATCTACTTCGTTATGCTGTTGTTGTTGCTGCAATAAGACTTAACCACCGCCAGAACAAGTTCTCTCCTCTCCTCTAATACGCCTGTCCAGCACTTCAGTTTGAGTTATTTCCAATTACTTATTTTTTTTTATCTTCCCGGGTTCCTGTATAATTTTGTGTGTTATGGATGAATGCCACACCCATATTATTCGTACATCATAACAGGGATATATAAATATATGACAGACACGGAAACACCCGCCCACTGGCCAGGAGAGGCACCAATTTTTCCTTGTGTGCTTGCGTGCTGACACGAAACATCATTGTGCCAGCAACTTGAATAAACAAATTTATTTCCTCAATTTTAGGCAAATAAAAATCCTGCTTCGAAAGACAAGGTTTTTTGGAATAAGTATAAACACAGCACATAAGAAAATAAGGAGTCTGCAATAGGCCGGTTGGCCTGTGCATGGCAGCTCCTGTCGAGAGTTACTACCACTCTCTATCATCCATGAATCTATCCAGCCTCCCTTTGAAGCTTTCCAGCGTTCCAGCACTTACGACAAGGTTGCTAAGCCTGTTCCACTCGTCCACCACCCTATTTGTAAACCAGTTCCTTCCTATCTCCCTCCTAAACCTAAACTTATCCAACTTGAATCCGTTGTTCCGGGTCCTATCCTGCTCGGATATTATAAGAACTTTATCTATATCACCTTTATTGATTCCTTTCACCCACTTGAATACTTCTATCATATCTCCCCGCATTCTTCGTCTTTCTAGGGAATGCAAGTTTAGTTTCTTTAACCTATCCTGACATGGAAGGTTTCTAAGTACCGGAATCATTTTCGTCATTCTTCGCTGCACCGACTCTAGTGAATTGATATCCATTCTATAATAAGGGCACCAGAACTGAACCGCATAATCGAGGTGCGGCCTGACTAGCGCAAGATATAGTTGCAATAAGACCTCTGCACTCTTATTACTTACACTTCTAGATATAAAACCCAATACTCTGTTTGCCTTATTTCGAACATTAACGCACTGTTTTCTAGGCCGTAGGTCCGGGCTTACAAGTACCCCTAGGTCTCTTTCACAAGTCGACTTCTCTAGGTTGATGTTGTTAAGGCTGTATACATTGACAGTATTTGTTCTTCCAATATTAAGTACGCTGCACTTGCTTGTGTTGAATATAATTTGCCATTTTTCAGACCACCCCTGCAGTTTATTTAGATCCTCCTGTAATGCATTTGCATCCTGCCCTGAATTAATCTGCCGCCCTATTTTGGTGTCATCCGCAAACTTGCTGATGTCACTGCTGATCCCAGTATCTAGATCGTTTATGTAGATTATGAACAAGAGTGGGCCCAGTACTGACCCCTGGGGAACTCCACTGGTTACACGACCCCACTCAGATTTAACACCATCTACGCTGACCCTCTGCGTTCTATCGGTGAGCCATGATTTTATCCAATTTAAAACTTTCCCCTCGATACCATGAGCCTTAATTTTTCTCAGAAGCCTCTGATGCGGTACTCTGTCAAATGCTTTGCTAAAGTCTAAGTAAATAACATCGTAATTTTCGTCATTAACTACTACCTCGAAGACTTTCCTAAAAAATGTCAGCAGATTTGTTAGACAAGATTTTCCCTTTGTAAACCCATGTTGGGAGTCGTAGATTAATTTGCTTTTCTCTAAACGCGATCGGATGTTATCTTCTACAATTGGTTCAAGAAATTTCCCCACTACTGACGTCAAACTGATCGGCCGGTAATTTGACGCTAATGCTCTGTCTCCCTTTTTGAATATGGGTACTACATTTGCCTGTTTCCACAAGTCTGGCACAACTCCGGTGTCTAATGATTTTGTAAATAAGTTTACGAGGGGTCCGCTAATCTGTTCCCTACACTCTGTTTGTGGGTCAGATCATAACGAGAGCAGATTTGAAAAGGTGTGGTTATGACGACCTCAGTGATCAACATCAGAGTGAGATCAGGTCAGGTTTTTGCGTCACCTCAACCAACTGCTGCACCACACTTAAGCAACACACGTCAGAATGGAAGAAACTGCAGCTGGACTGTTGGCCCATAGTAGGCAGGGCCGTTTACACTCGACCTCGATAGCTCATATATTTGTTCAACTTATATTTTAAGCTTCCTAGCGCGTTCGAGTTATTGATGATGTTCGGTAACTTGTTCCACTCATCCACTGCTCTATTTCCAAACCAGTTTTTACTTATCTCACGCCTAAATCTAAATTTGTCTACTTTAAAACCATTGCTACAAGTTCGCTCCTAGTTGGATAGTTTAAGTACCTTTGTTTTATCACCTTTTCACATTTGGTTAACCCTGACTACCATTTATACACAAACTATATCGCCTCTCACTCTACATCTCTCGAGGGACACTCTACAACTCTCGAGGGAGTGCAACTTCAGATGCTTTAATCTGTCTCTATACTTAAGGTTCCTAATGCCCGGGATTAGTCTCGTCACCCTCCTCTGTATGCTTTGTTGGGATTCGATATCCACCCAGAAGGGTAAAATAGACGAAAAAAATTGTCAGAGTAAAGTACTTTTGTTGGTTTTCAGGTTACGACAGGAATGTAACCTCAGTTAACCCAAGGCCCCGAGGACCTCACTTTCCAGGTGTGTAGAGATGTCACTGTATGTGTTGGCGTGTTGTGTGTCTACTTCCGAACTCTTTGACTCACACTGGTGACGATGGCAATGGATATCGATAGCAGTTACTGTGATAATATATTAATACATACGCCTGTCTTTTAGTGTGAATCTCTATAACAAACTTGATATTCACTCTAAAATTAATCACCTGAGTATATCACATGTGAGCTATAGAAGGATCATCTGAAGAATCTTTACCTCAGTTTTTTCACCTAAGGTTCACCAGGATTAACCGGTACTAGGAAAAAATGACAACCGGAAAAAATGGCACAGGAAAATATGGCATAGGAAAAAATGGCACAATTTTCATACTAGGAAAAAATGGCACAACAAATTTCACTTCGAGTTCACGAACCACAAACGAATTTACGAGCTAACGAACCTGTATTTGAAGCTATCCAGCGTATTCGAGTTAATGATGATGTTTGGTAACTTGCTATATCACCTTTGTTTAGCCCTGACTTCCATTTACACACCTCGATCGTATCTCGTGTTTCAGTTTGATACATATGAAAGAATCCCTTGGGGTTTGACTTCGCCTCACTTGCTACCTTCAGTTCATTATTCCTCTTTCCTTTTCTTATCTCGGTCTTAACCCTACTGGCCAATACTTTATAATAATCTCGAAGGTAAACTTCACCACGATTTATTGTCCTACTTATAGCCTTCCTTTGTCCAATAACGTTCTTTAAATAATTGTTTATCCATTTGGTGGTCATTGTTGTTTGATCTGAATTTTCTATATGTTATGTTCTGCCTTTGTGCATGAAGTAACTCAATATTCAAATTGTTGTGGAACTCGTCAACCACAGATCTCGTGATCAGGTCATCCTCAACCGTCGTATTTTGCGAGGTTATCGTTGTCATGTTCACTTGGTAAAGTGAGGTCGTCCTCTGTGGGTACATTGTGTTGGGTCACCTCACGTGAGGTCATGTTTTATGTTATGACGTTCATATAACTCTAAGTAAGTTTCAGTAACAAACATTGTAAAATTTTAACGAAAACATGTCATTAAAAATTAATATGGCACTTTTTCCTTGTCTGATGATGATGCCTTTCTTCCGGTGCCATATTTTCCTATTGGCATTTTTTCCTGTGCCATTTTTTCCTACATTCGGATTAACCACCCAAGCACTAACCTAACCTCACCCCCTCATAGCTTTAGGTGAAATGAGCTAGGGTGGAGATTGTGTGACCTGTAAGTAGGTCAAGTTTTTTAAAGATAAAATTAGAAGTTTTCCTTGAACTTATATTCCTATCCTCCCATCTCCCCAAGACTCCTTATCATCGAATGTAGGAAAAAATGGCACCGGAAAAAAGGGCAAGTTAGTGGTTCGTGAACTCAAGTGGAATTTGTTGTGCCATTTTTTCCTAGTATGAAAATTGTGCCATTTTTTCCTGTGCCATAATTTCCTGTGCCCTTTTTCCGGTGCCATTTTTTCCGAGTACCTTATCGTCATGTTAGGACTTTATCATCTGTCAGCTTTGATTACGATTATGCGGTATACTGGACGAGAGGTTACTTGGAAAAAAACGGCTCTGGAAAAAATTGCAAAACATGTCAACTGTAATAGGTGCCCGGCAAACCCCCCCCCCCGAGTTAAAGTGCAAATTACGACAAAAGCATCCCATTTTTTATTATTAATATTTAATTAAAAAAATATATTAATGTTTCTCAGGGAGCATCAGATGTTCTAGTTGTCACGCTCCTCCACCAGGAAGTACGTGCGTGCATTTGAGAGAGAGACTACCATATTCCTTATCATAACCCACAATATTTATGACCTTTTAATGTATCTCACTTTGACATTTCACATGACCCAAATGATCCTTGACTCCTAAACTCTCCCAGAAAGCTTAGCCAAGGATCCTTCATTACTCTCCCTGACCACGGTAGCATATCCTAACTTTTGACCTCCGACACATTTTTTGACTCAGGGTGCAATAAGTTCCGCCTCTCACATGACCACAGTAGTTTTCCGTAAGTTTTAACCTTTCTTGCGTCCTCTGGCCTCTTCCAGGATGAGCACTCGGCGGCAGCTCTCATGGCGGGCGCGGCAGGGGAGTCAGCGCTTGAGGGAGGGCAGCCGCCGCGCCGCTGTCAATTGCTGGGGGGACTTCGTCAACCCACAACTTGTGCCGCTTAAGATTACCTTCTTTATCATCATGGGCGGTACGTAGCCAACCCACACCACGGTAAGTAACCAACCCAATTCACGGTCAAAAGGCAACCCACGTCTCAGTAAGTGCGGTAGCTAACCTTAAGCTTCCTCTCGGTAAGCAGGCATAAAAATATAAGGAGTCTGCAATAGGCCGGTTGGCCTGTGCATGGCAGCTCCTGTCTAGAGTTACTACCACTCTCTATCATCCATGAATCCATCTAGCCTCCTTTTAAAACTCTCCAGCGTCCCAGCACTTACTACAAAGTTGCTAAGCTTGTTCCACTCGTCTACCACCCTATTTGTGAACCAATTCCTTCCTATCTCGCTCCTAAACCTAAACTTATCCAACTTAAATCCGTTGCTACGAGTCCTATCCTGCTCGAATATTATAAGAACTTTATCTATATCTCCTTTATTGATTCCTTTCACCCACTTAAATACTTCTATCATATCTCCCCGCACTCTTTTTCTTTCTAGGGAATGCAAGTTTAGTTTATTTAATCTATCTCAATATAGAAGGTTTCTAAGTCCCGAAATCATTTTCGTCATTCTTCGCTGCACCGACTCCAGTGAATTGATATCCATTCTATAATAAGGGCACCAGAACTGAACAGCATAATCGAGGTGCGGCCTGACTAGCGCAAGATATAGTTTGCAATATGACCTCCGCATTCTTATTGCCATGCCTCGGTACATAATCATCCCACACCTCGGTGAATAGTCAACTTAAGCTATAGTAAATGGCTAGCCAACACCTCCAGAGACAGCAACGTTAGCCAACCCATGGGTATACGATAGGCAGTCTAAGCTTCCATCAATAAACAGCCCAAGCTCCACAGATAGCCGACCTACGCAACTTTAGATACCATATTTACCCTCCACAGACAGACATCCCGCTCCACTTGAGATAGCCAACCCAAACTTCCAGAGACAGTAACCTTCTATAATGCTAAACATAATAAACTGCTGCCTCCTTCTTAAGTTCGTCAGTCACACAGGGGGAATGGCATTGACCTTATTATATCTCTTGCAGCAACCCAATGCGTGGCACCCTTTACCACCTTGTTGCTGAGGGCGCTGGGACTGACGGTGCAAGAAACGGGGTTCATCTTTACTATTGGGCCCCTCATTCCAGTATTAGCTCCACTCCTAGCCGGCATCATCGCAGACAAGGTCGGCAACTTCAGAGTAAGTTCGCTCACACACATTAACACTTCTGTGCTTAACCTTTCTGTTTTAGGGTCGCTGTAGCAAACATTTTTAACAGATGCACGAGATATCCCGTGTTCATTTAATGCGTTTCGTCTTAATAACTCTTTTGCCTCGCCTCAATGCTTAGATTTTAAAGCAAGTGACTAGACAAATATGTGAGGTTTAGATTATTAATTATCATGTTAAATGTCTTCAATTCGGCTTTGTACCTTCACAGGCAATCGTGTGATCCATTTTCTCACAATTAACTTCTCGGTTATCAGGGTAGATTACTTTACAAGTGCTTTTTATACCCCGTCGTAAAAAAAAAGTCTTTCTAATGAGAAGATAAGAAAAAAATTATGTTTCAGAACTGTTTTCCGTCATACAGTGGTTCTACTTAATCATCTTAAAGCTGCTTTCTGTTTATATTTTTGTATCTATTATATTAATCTGAAGCTGTTAAACTGACCATTCGTAAGTGACATTAATATCCGGTTAATAATCAAGTATAAGAGTGACAAGTTTCTTCAGCAGCCGTAAAAAATATTTTTCAGTTAATGTAAAACATTACCAAACAGACTTTGTTCAATGTTCTTCAACAGTAAACTATGGCAACCTCCCACATGTTTAGTGAGTGGAATGACTTTTAATTTGTATAAACATTCATATACTATTTATGGTCATGAACAAATATTATCCACTATTATCCAGTCATTAATAATACCTAACAGGCGAAGTTACCATCACTGGCTTGTTCTCTCTTGCAGTGTATCCTAGTGTTTACCGTGGCCCTGAGTGGCCTCGTGACCCTGTTCTACCTGGCCATCCCTCCAGCCCGCACCACGCCCAAGTACTCTGCCACTGTCTCCTTCAGCCTCACCTGCGACTCAGATTTCGTCCTCACACTTAACTCCGCGAGGAAAGATAAGGAGAAATGTGACTTCTTCAACAAAACTGTCATATTGCCCTCGGTGGAAGCCAAAGACTGCGGCTACGTGTGCGCTGAGTCAGCCGTCGAGTATCCCGCAAAACTACTAAAAGAAATCAAGCGAATTAAGCTGTTACAGTCGGTCAACAGAACGCTGTATCACATGTGCAAAATACAAAATACCAAAGAGAACGAGAAAATGCCGCAGAAATGCTTCAGGAAAAACCTAAATAAGTCTCGAAGCTACGAGAACATGCCGAAGTCTTTTCAAATCCACAACCTCCTTCTGCCACTGTCGGAGATGAACCGAGAAAACCCAAAGATTTTTGTTGCCAACTATACCATGGCTCCTGAACTGGCCAGGAGCTTGGAGTGCACCAAGGGGCGCGTTCCTAAGGTGATTTCTATCCCAAAGATCACCATATCAGAAGATGGTCCAGAATTTTCAGAGAAGAACGCGCACGTCGTGTGCAACTTCCATTGCCAAGTGTCCGTCATGCACAACCAGACGTGCGAAAAACGTCCACACAGCGAAGTACATGACGTGACGTTGAGCTTCTGGCTCTTCGTTACGGTGAATGTTCTCAGTAAACTTTTCATAGGACTGACGTACACGCTCTTTGAGGTGGCGGTAGTGGCCATCCTGAAGGAGTTTGGCTACGACTACGGCCTGCAGAGGATCTACGGCTCTATCGGCGGCATGGTCTTCGCTCCTCTCTCAGGGTTCTTTATTGACCATTTTGGGAAAGGCGGCCATTACACGGATTATTAGTAAGTGTTTTACCCAGTTACCTCCTAGTGTGGAACTCCATATCATGAGATGATGTTATTTTATAAAGTAAATTTCTATCTTATACAATTATTTATATATTTTAATAAAAACCTAGAAATTCACTCTACAAATCCAACCATAATAACATAACATTGCTACTACTCTTAAAGCAACAATTAAATCAATGTTTCCTACACATTATAATTTCCCACTACAGTAACTCCACCCGTCCTTTGTTAAATAAAGTATAACACAATCAGGTAGGTCAAATATATTGATTCTTTTTTTCTTGTTATCACAGCCTACATTTCTTCTCCTCGCCTCCTCCCTTAAGTTATTCTCTGCTTTCCTATCTCAGCCATTTATCCCTTCTCTCATCCCTATTCTTCCACACTTGTTTCCCTCTTTCTTCCTCTGTATGTATTTGTTATCACTTTTCCTCTTCCCTTTTCTCCCCTATTCTTTTCGTTTTTTTCTCTCTCTGTCTCCATTTGCTCACTCTTTTAACCAGTGAGTCTTCTTTAATAGCGGCTTTACAGATGCACACTGCTGACAACCTCTTTGTCTTCCGTACGCAGCGTGATGTTCATCCTGTACTGCGCCTTGAAGTTGTTATGTGCCCTTCTACTGGTGAAGGTGGATCTGCGCTTCAAGGTGCCCGCCAGGAGCATCTGTGAGAACATGGGCAACCTCTTTAGGAACCTGGAAGTGCTGCTTCTACTTTCCGTAGTCTTCATATCCGGTGAGTGAGTGAGTGACTGAGACAATATTACAAGATAAAAGTAAACAATATTCTCAGTCATTTCACACAATGTTTATCCCTTTAATACCGTCAAGCGTCCCTCCCCCTACAGGCATGTGTTATGGGTTTATCGAGAACTTCCTGCCGTGGCACCTACGTGACTTAGGGGCCAGCAACTGGTTCATCGGCCTCCTCACCACTATTGCCTCCATCGCCGCCCTTCCCTTCCTCGCTTGCTCTGGAATCATCTGCAAGAAGTTCGGCAATTTCCAGTCCATCGCATTTGGTCTTCTTTGCTATTCCATCCGCTGCATCGGTGAGTGTTGGTGGGGCGTCTCAAGATGATAGTGAATGTAGATGATGGTGGTTGTCCGTAGATGATGGTGGTAGTGGATGTAGATGGTGGTGTTGAGTATAGATAATGGTGGTAGTATTGGGTTTAGTGTACAGTATAGGGTGTTGTTAGTTACAATAAACCCTCTAATAAAACATTAAAACCAGACAGCCGCTAAAACAGGAAGGCCAAACAAACACTAAAACAAGAAAAACAAACAGCCACATTACACTTTCGTTGCTTGAACAAACCTCTCACGAAAAGAAAAGTTTCCGCCTAGAGGACATCTTGTGTGATGCAAACTGAGAATAATATGTTAATTGATAGAATATTACTTCAAGCTCCGTGGTAAGAGTGGCTGTGTATAGCGGAAGAGAACACTTAGAAGTAACAAAGGAAGAACCGAAGAAAGAACCGTTGTTGGCACAAAGTCTTCACTCTTTTTATCTCGCTTACTGTACCTGTGAAGGCTAACACAATCTTACTCACATCAGCCGCTCGTATGAGGGTGACGAGCTAGCTGGAGGGGAGGATGGTGAAGGAAGAGGAAGTCTTAATGTATGAAAGGTAACTTTGGTAAGATCACAGATAGGTGTTGGGTGTTCATCAGAGGTTGTTAACTACGTACAATGATAGGTACTGTACCATCCACAGCTGTGCGTTGTATATAAAAAGTAGAAAGTACTGTAAATGGCGCTCTCTTTCTCTCTCACACACTTTCGTTATGGTATATTACATTATAAAATATCATATATTATGTTACATTATATTTATTCATTGTACGCGATAAGTTAAGATTTCATACTCATCAGGCTAATTTAATGCAGTCAAGGGATTAAAGTAAACCTTGATTGAACTTCAATATATAAAGTAAAAGAGGATGTACACTCGCTACACAAATTGTCTGCAAGGTGGGGTCTCATGGATGCCAAAATTAAAACTGCGAATCCTGTTGTCTCGAAAGGCTTGTCAAAATCCTCGTATGCTGTGTCATTGTTTAGCAAAAAAAAATGCAAATACTTTTTGTAGTGAGTGTACACCGTATAGACTGGAGTACGGCGGCCGAGTGAATACAGAACTCGTCTCTTATCTTTGAGGACTCTGGTTCTTGATCACGGCACCCCTAGCTTACGAAGTCGTGAATGGGTACCTAATTTTACAGTGCCGACTACACGACCACCTTGCTTACCGAAAAAGAGGAGTCTACTTTATGCTGTGCCTCAACTGCCCCTACTGGGACCTCAAGCCTGCGAGACTCACTTTCACTTGCCAATATAGATTGGTTCAAGTATCATACAATTCCACAGGTCACGAGGTTTCACTTATGTCCTTGAACGAGCGATAAGTGAAGACCGATAAACCAACAGTAAGGACAGCTTGGTGAAGCAACAGTACGAGGGGCCTGGTGAAGCAACAGTATGGGAGGCCTGGTGAAACAACAGTACGGGTGGCCTGGCGAAGCAACAGTACCGGCGGCCTGGTGAAGTAACAGTACGGGAGGCCTGGTGAAGCAACAGTACGGGAGGCCTGGTGAAGCAATAGGAACATGTCACCGTAATAAGTCACTTACGTTAAACGCCAACATGCAACAACGTCTCGCAGGGATGACTGTTGTTGTGGCTCTTTATCGCTGGTCCTCCTCCACATAACAGTCTGGAAAATTTATACATTGGACCGACGTCTTCAATTGGGCGTTTTCTCCTCGTGTAATTTATGGTAATATTCGGTCTGGATCTCCCTCCTAACAGCCTTTTGTTTATCAAGGGCAATGAAGGCGAAAGTCCTTGTAATTGGTTCGTTCTCCGTGTATCTATGTAACTATTTGTCTTAAATAGTTCTCTAGGTGCAGTTATTGTGTCTTTGTTTATTCAGCGGGAGTTTACGTATCGTGTCACTAGACAATGGCATCGGTTTGCTGTGACTTGGTTATTTTTTTTTCAATATTCTCATTATGATTTTTACACCTTTAAATTGCTACATTTTTGTGTACACTCGAAGTTTCTACATTTCCTATTAGCTCATTAACTGTTGTTCTCGAAATGTCGTTCTAAAAGCTTGCACTATTTTTTTTTTCAGTTTCCAAATGCTTATGTATATAATGAATAGAATGCAAACTGATGGCTGTGCAATGTACAATATTTGTCTTCAACAGAAATTTTTTTTGGTGACATTTATTTCGTGATACCAAACGCCTTACTTAGATCAAGGTTCCTAAAATAGCATAAGAGTATAGGCTGACAACAAATGCGCGCACGCACACACATGCACGCACGCGCGCACACACACACAGCAGCAGTTATAACCAACACGAAGTCTTACATCTCCCACACTTGTCTTCCTTCCTGCAAGAGACACCCTTCGCACCTCAGACCTTGACACACCTCTTTGCTGCTTTTTATATTTCTTTCGTGTAAAATAACCAAAACTTACTTAACACAACGTTCAAGTCTAGTCCTCAAGGTCATGGTGCTACCTCACTTATTTCACCGAATCTTATCATCACAAAGCTTAAGTCTAACCCCCTGATGTCTCCTCGCTTATGTTACTTAACACAAGGCTTAAGTTGACCCTGAAGGTCCTAATGCCTCCTCGCTTATGTTACTTAAACTTACTTATCACAAGGTTAACGTCTAGTTCTGAACATGCTATGTGTATCCTCACTTCTATTATGGAGAAAACTATAGCCTCTCTCCCCAGTCCTCAACCAATCAGAACCACTTGAGGCCATCACGGAGACGGGGCAGCAGGGTTGAGGCTCACACCCACAGCTTGTGTACGCTTCCTCTCCCCATAAAAAGTGTGCCAGCACAAGCAATCAAGAGTGCCTGGCGTTCTTCTACACTCCGCTTTTAGATGATTATTTTTGTATGCTACACAATACTGGCGTTCCCTAGCCTTTCTACTTCCATACTACTGTGGTTTATGTCTAACCTCTTCAACACGTTATAATAAAATCTTAGCATATCGCTCTACGATTAATATAATTAATTTGATAGTAACAAAGAAATGCAGCATTTCAGTGTTCATGGCGCCCAAACCACCTAATTGAGATAATTATATTTAAAGAGAAAACGGTGTCCCTTACCTTGCGTAGCCTAGACCATATCAACCCTATTAGTGCCATCTACGTATTTGGGCTTTCCGAGGTGTTCTCCCTGATTAAGTTAGTCCAATCGTCATTATGACAACTTCTGTAGTTTAAAGCTTTAGAAGAGTCGCCAGTCATCACTATCTTTTATGACCTGTTAATAACTGTTATTTGTGAAGTCGTTCACTTTTAACATATTTCATTGTTCAGTTTTCTTTTAAAACATTTTTAACACTGTAACCAACACATAATACAAATAATAAGAGTCAACTGTTATGCTACCACATCAGGAGCAGCAGCAACTGCTTGTAAGCAAATGACGACTGTCAGCCTGTGACATTAACCTTTTCAAAAGAAATGGGGCTAAAAGGATAAAAACCACGACAAAAACTAAAACACGTCAAGTGCACTTCTAGGGGGTGAATATGGATAATTCTCAAAGTAAGGAATAACTCTTTATTTCACGTTAAATGTCTCTAAAACAGTTAGGTTAGTTGTACAAGAACGACAAAATATCAACAACACTATACACATACTTAAAGAAGTATACATAAGCATTCCCCTCCATTCCTCCAAACACGAAAGATTACCAGAGTAGAAGCGAAAACCTGAGACGAAGATACTATGCGATATACTACATGTATACTTTATGTAGTATGTAACTCGAGGTATCATCAAGCGGGTGCAGCTAACTTTTGTGGAGGAACCATCTGACGTTATTATAAAAGTGACACCAAGAGCACGGAGGTATTGATTATTTTGGCCCTGAGGCTAACGTGTCCCCCTGTCTTCTCATATAAATACCGGGAGCGGCGCCATGATGAGTTAAGTGGCCCGCCTCACCTCCCACCCCCCTGTACACTTGTCTTCTGCTGCCGCTGTTGCTGCTGCTGCTGAATAAAATGTCTCGCCTCACATACACTTAAATGCCATTACACACAAGCATATTTACACGCTGACACATTCTCACGCCAGAATACTAAGGAAGGGAACACCCCCCCTCACCTGTATTCACCACAATGCCTACACAATTCCTACCCTCTCGAACACATCTCCTGCTAGCCAACACCATATATTACACACACACACACACACAACGTGCGCGAACGATGACCATATTTAAGTAGAATTTTAAAGGTGTAAAAACTGCAATCAATTCAACTTTCAAACCCATAGCTGGCAAACCATATAATCTGAAGCCAGTGAACAGGACAACTCAGCAACTACACTGGCTGACCGAGAATACCAGTTCGTTAGCAGATTTATATCCAGGTCGTTAATCACTGATAGATATGTAAGAGGCAAATGACACCGAGACACTTGGCTAGAGGACTACCGTGCCTGAAACTCGAACTCTTGTAGCTCTCACTTGCGACACGAGCGTATTAACCAGTTAATGAATGTGGTTGTCTCTCGTGTTCAAGGCAAGTCTATAGAGGGCCTACAAGGCCATCAAGGTTTGAATTTATTTCAGGTGTAAAGGCAGAAGCTAACACAGCAATCACTTTGAGTTGACGAGCTTTATTACCCATTGTCAAGGAATAATTCAAGAAGACCGGACAACTCCCCAACTGCACTGGCAAACCATTATCACGGAACGCGATCTGCAAATCGATTAACGTCCAGGTTCTCAATTACTGCGGGATAAACAAAGACAAATGGTGTAAAGAAAATTGTGTGTAGTTTCACTCTTCTTGGGGATCGAACCATACGCATGCACGCACAGCTATTACACGCATATACATAAACACATCCAAACGTATGTATATAATAATGGTTGCCTTTCGCGTAACGAGGATGGCCGGCCCAAGGGCCACCTAGGCGTGAATTTAAGATGCAGAAGCTGTCGCCAACACAACAACCACACCCCAAGTTAACGAGCTGCATGACCCAGTGTCAAGGAATAGTCCGAGAAGATCGGACAACTCGCCAACTGCACTGGCTAAACCATTACCCCGGAATACGATCCGCAAATCGATTAACACCCAGGTCCCCAATTACTGCTGGGTAAACAGAGGCAAATGGCGTAAAGAAACTTGCCCACAAATATGAAAATACATGCAACCATTGATACAGAGAGGCCTACAGCCAGTCCCCTTGGCAACGCCCTCTTGGCAACGCCAAGCACGCACGCATCAGCCCTCCTAGCAACGCCTAACACACACACACACACACACACACACACGCACACACATACTTACTTGTACACAAGCACATACTCACTCATACACAGGCACACAAGCACACATTCACTCTTTAAGCATTCATTTGATACTTCCAATGCCTGGGTTATGACCTTCGTGGTATGAATTCATATAAATCATCACATTAAACTAAACACCGACTTAACCACGACAGAGGCAGTGCGGG
The DNA here is from genome assembly GCF_018991925.1 of Homarus americanus. Lineage (NCBI taxonomy): Eukaryota > Metazoa > Arthropoda > Malacostraca > Decapoda > Nephropidae > Homarus > Homarus americanus. The sequence continues at coordinate 3,199,051 of NW_024749779.1, forward strand.
CGGTGGAGCACCTGTTCTCTGGTAGCGGGAGGCACTTGTCGCTAAGGGTAGACCCACACATTCAGAGCTAACATGCACTTCTTCCCATACCAACATGTTCATTATTACAGAGACGTTCACCTACCCTAAGAAAATGTATTTGATAAAAAAAAAATGTTCAATGATAGTTTCACACAAACAGATATGTTGTATAGACTGTACGCATATACTGTAGCTTCACGAGTCAATGTAGAAACTAATCAAACATAATTGTACAAATACTCAAAGGGTAAAATATAGGAAGATGAGACTAAACACACTAGCACACTTGGATATTAAAAAAATATTAATTTATAGTTGCGCATTGAGACAGACAGACAGACAAGTAAGGACAACGACGCACTTAAAAAGTACCGTGGTTAGTTCATGAACACGTTATGAAATGAACAAAGGAACTGATAACTTAATGCAGATTCACAACTCAAATGTAAATATGGGATATATCAGAGTTTAGACACACCTGAGCGCGCACACACCCCTAAAAGCATATACGCATAACATAGTCGCTATCATGAACATCTACACTATGGTAGCAACAGTTCGAGTAAATCTCAACGCTATTTTAAAGAATTCTGGACTATCATCTCATAGAATACCAGTTGAAGATCATATTTCATCCCCATAATATACCCAATGAAACGCAAGAAACACAAAAGATCCACCGTCATCCTCATTTCTGTATTTTGTAGTAAATTTTACTAGAATTTCACAGAGAGTAAGAGGGTAAATATATATCTCCTCCTTCAGGTTACTCCCTCATCGTTGACTACTACTGGTGTGCACCCTTTGAACTGCTGGAGGGGGTCACTACCGGCCTCCTTGTGACCGCTGCCATCATCTACGGTGCTCAGCTATCCTCCAAGACTAACTTGGCCACACTCCAGGGTGTTCTGGCTACCCTGCATTACGGCCTCGGTGAATATCTAACTTTTTATACATTACTAATCCCTATAGTACTCTGAAGACATTACTCGTTAGAATGTATCGAGTATCTTTAATTCCTGTTTTCAGGGATCGTGATTAGAATTTATGATTTTCATCAATTGTCCGATCGCCCAAGCGGCTAACGAGCCGATCAGTGGTTAAGAGAATAAAAGTATTAGTAGGTTAACTAACATTGTTAAAAAAACAAATATGTTTTTTGTCCGTTATCTGTTACGATTGAGTTTTTTATTGCTTTACATCGTATTAATTAACAAATCTCATTACATGCTTTAATTTTGCAGGGAAGAGTATTGGCAGTTTACTCGGCGGATACCTCATGGCTACTCTGAAGGCTCCATTTGCTTTCCAAGTTTTTAGCGGGATCGCTCTTATATCTGCATTCGTGTATTATATAATCGGCAAATTAGTCATCCTACCACGGCATGCTAAAGATTTAAGACGGCGGCAAGAAATCATGGCTATGCCTATTGAAACAATATCTCGCAGAGAGCACAAGAGGAGAAGCAAACTCTTTAAAGAGCCAGGCGGTGATTCCGACAGAGTGAAGGAGAAGCCAAAGAAACAACGGTCACCCTCTCCAATACCAGTCACAGAAAACGTTCAAGTTCACATGGGAGAAAACGGGGCTCTTGACGAAACTCAAATGACAGACTTGCCTGCTGACGATACTATGATTTCCTTGGACGAATCATTTGTAGAAGATGAATCAAAAAAGAAGGAGGACAAGTAACAAATTTCATATTCATCATACCATTTCTAGCGCCAATGACAATTCACCATCTGTTTTTCCTACACTGTACTTTCCATAGTCCCAGTTGCATGTTAATAGGTGTATACTGTATATACACCGTAGGTCCGTACACACAGCATCATTATGTTTCACTGTATTGGTCATGGGAAAAGAGCAAAGCAGACTCAAATCTTCCCATTTCGATGATTTTTAATTGTACTATTTAGTGAGTACGTTATATGAGTGGCCCGTCGGTGCGTTGAACTAATTAGTACTTACATAAAACACGTTTCTGGCATGCCATTTAATTTGTTCATGGTTATTTTATCGAACAAATTATGTATAAAATCAAACTAAAAAATATCGATAAAAGTGCTAAGCCTCAACAGGCAAATCATGTATGTATGTCTTTTATGTCAATGTTTTGTCTGTCTACTTGTAATCTGTCATTTACTAATGGCTGTATTCACGCTAGACTTTTTGTTTCTTATGTTGTTTTATGTATAATAATTAAACACAACTTGAAAAAAATCCATGTTTATGTTTTACACGATCAGTGCGTAATTAAAGGTAAGGGTGGGTAAAGACGCTTATAGCCCGGTTCCAATATCTTTCACAAGCAAAATACGAAAGACAGCTTAAAGCAAGATAAGGAAATAAACAAACAAAGAGTGTTATAAATACTGTACAAGAACGTCCACCATCTGGAGTTTCTTCAGGGTGCGGTGTCATTGCACGATAGAAATTACTTTTTATGACTCGGAAGTTTTCATCTTACTTCTTGCAAAACGATACAAATAATTCACCCACTCCTACTGTCTATTTTCGCCTTTTAAGTCAAAATTCCTTTGGAAATGCAATAATATAATTCCTAATTGTCTTACTAATATTTAAGATCCTCTTTTTAGAAGTCAATATGAGATTTATCTCCGTGCCAGTACTAGTAATACAACCATATCCTCATCGGCTTGTCCTAAAACATCAACTCGTCCATAAATATCCAGTTATAGGGTGATATGCAATGACTACACCCGAGATGGATTCGAAAGTATTCCCAAGGGTAGGTGGCAAGACTAATGTGTTATTTCCCTGGGACCATCACATAAGACATCCATACGATAACCTAACTTTTCAGGACTTCCATCTGCTGTAAACGTTTAGCTGTCACAACTCCTGGGTTACAGATAATCCGTTTCTAACACACGCAAGATACGACACTATGTGAGCGCAGGTGTTCGAGCCAGGAAACTTACTCACGCAAAACCGTTTTGAACTATGGGGCCACGGGCGAACTCTGCTAGTTTGTGCGAAAACTATCATAGGTGAAAAGTTATGTACTACCCAAAGACGAAAAGGCGAAAACTGACCAGCCATTGGCAAGTTACTAGTCTGAGTGAACACTTCTAGCCTCGGCTTAAATTATTAGCCTACACAAACTGTTTTAGCTCCATCACGAGTGCAAGTAACCTCATATTAAAATAAGTAAGAAGATCAGGGGAAGAAGGAAGTATGTATTATAGAAGATGGAAGAAGAAAATTTGAGAGAAGACCGAAAATGTAGAAAAGATCCGGCCGATATAGCGGAAATTCGGAAGAAACCAGAAACTCCAAGTCCCAGCCTAGTCAAGCCGTTTCCATAGCTACTCTGCACTTCACCTGATGTGCAAGACTAAGCTGTACTTCGCACTGTAATTACCACTTTGTAAATTAAAAGTGATGGTACAGATAATGAGCTGTAGAGAACACACCCCGAGTGAAGAGTTAAGGAAACAGTTAGTGACAGAACCAGAGAGAGAGACAGGTGTACGAGCGGTGGTTCTCTCTTTTCTGTATTCACAACGCCACCCTTATCTTATACTCTTACTTCTCTTGTCATAGTTATTTCAATTGTTCTTTTTACTTACTTTAATGGTTACTGCATAACCTTAATTCCTTTTGGTAACATGTCGAGGGTCTAAGACGCATGGGTATTGTAATTCTGATATCAGGGTCACTTAGACGGAAATAAGGTGAACTACTGTGGGAGAAATGAATACTCCTAAAATACTCAAAGAACAGGTTTATTAATATGAAATCAAAGTGGGGAAAAATAGATATTATTAACATGTAACTTCATGGTGCAACTCCTCGCTTTACTCAATTGCAAATGACTCAGATATTACACTCTTACTGCACACTTACTGGTGTTACATTACATATAGTTACATGACAACTCTTGGCTTTACTTAACTGCAACTCCAAGTGGGTACTTCTACTTCACCCACATCTTCTAGTGGTACATTTCATTACAGTTACCAGGCTTTACTCATAGTCCCAAGTGGACAACTTTACTTCTCACACATTACTTGGTACTTTCCATTACATCCAGTTATAAGACAAACTGGCATATAATACTTCACAGACTGTTGGTAGTGCATACGAGATGCACTCACAACATACACGTTAATACTGAAACCACCCAACACGGGATAATTATTTCCAGTTAATTATCCCCCAACACTTACAACAACACTGTGGACCATATAACTCCAAGGCATGTCCCAGGGTATACACTGGCACCTGCAACAACTGACGACTGCTGTTGTGGTCGGTGGAAGCCAGACACATGGCGAGTCTGGGGTCTGAGGCCCACGAGGCGGACCTGCCATCTCAATCATGTCGAATCACCGACATCGGCCACTCCAGCTAACTGATAGGTAGCCACTGACTTCTGGCCAGTCGGTGGGGTGTTCAAGGAGCCCACACACTTGAATCTGGGAACAAAGTTGGAGAGGGCGTCACGGGGGGGAAGCATGGACAATACAATCACAACAAATCCTTCGTTTCGCAACGTAAGACGACATTTACTTTCCGTTACTTCTTACACTGGGTGAATGACGATTCCACTGTTAAAGTATGAACACTGATACTCACAAAATGACTAAATCAAACTGAATGGTTACAACGGTGGGAACACATCTACATACCTGGGAACAAAGTTGGAGAGGGCGTCATGGAGGACGTTCTCTCCCTCTTACCTGTGGTTATATACCCCTGAGTTGCCAGCGATCGCTACTCACGCTATGACAGAAATTCCAAACAAACCAACTGTTACTCATTCAAGGATGACCCTCAGTTGACAAAGGTCTGGCGAATTACTTGAGTTGATTTACATAAACTAATCCAAGATTGAGCTTGCCAGTAGAAAACGGAATAACAACGTATTGACAACTGTGTTCGAAGGCGGGACTTACTGGGAGGGATCATGAGTATAAACGTCGATGGGGAAAAACACGTCTCTTCTAGGGGATAGCTAACCAGCTACCCACTCCTGTTTTGCGGTCACGGAGTGTTATAAGAATCAAGTTCTAAAACAGACTAGCAGTCAACGTGACCATGACAAAGCTCCCCCTTTCCCCAAGATTCTTATTATGCGGTAACGTTGGCTAAACATGTACAGTAGTTACACAGATTCTTTAAATAACTGTTACCTTTCGTCACGATTTCACACTACACACACGCATAACAACACATCACGACTATTACAGGCATCTGGCACAAAAGACATACAAAACAAGAACACAGTGGTTACATACATGGGATAAACGGTAGATAAAAAAACACTGACAACATTGCATAGGGAAAAAAATACAGGTTATTAAACATACATAGGAGAATAATGTAATGATAAAGAAAAACATAAAAATGGGGTTACATACATAGCATAAAAAAAATACACAATACACACTCTGGAGATACAGCTTCTCATATCAAAAGTTTCACTTAGAGACTGATCAAATGCCTATTCGACACCACTGAGATTTAACTTCGACTTCTCAAGCTAGGACGTAGATGAACAGACCCCATCCAGTCGAAGGAATGATTTGAATGACTTTAAACGAAAGAGTCATTGTCCTACTCGCGAGAGGCAGCAACCTTCGAGGGGTCCCGAACGAGCGGCGATAATCCGTTTCAGTCCTTATGGGAGCACAACCAAACCAAAAACTGTCTGTACTTATGGCATTTGCCATTAGCGAAATCAGTGTCATGCATCCATGCCTGACTACACCTAAAAGTCACGAACACTACTCCTATACACAACAACAAGCCTAGCTAGGACTTAACCCACAAAACTTGAGAACTCACAACTGGTATCTTTACTCAACTGGTAACAGATACCCATCAGATGATTGCATAACAGCCAATCCATCTTCCAATCTTTGTGTCTACTGCAAATTGACAATCCCTCTCTGGAAAAAAATCAAAAGAAAAAAAATTCACAAACACCTTCATACTCACAAACATTCCCATTGCACCACATTCCACACTCACATGGGCAAATAACATACTCACTTTCCACAACTTACTGATGCAAGGCAACAACGCATTCTCTCCCTTACCAGTTGTGCTTCTCAATTGCAACACAAGTATGCAAAACATCACTCTTCACCATGCACATCAACAACCAATGCATTCCCGTGAACACTGATGCCAATCTCTCACATAACTAGCAAGAGAGGCATTCCACATTCTTCTCTTCTACACTTCCCTGTCCATCAGGCCACGCACCTGATGAAGCAACTGGTGGTGAGACCTGGGTGTCATTCCTGTGAATGAACACGTCTCCACCCACATACTTCTCAACTCTACACATCAACTTACTGGACACAGGTTCTGAGCTGACTGCCCTGAACTGCTCCCTTGTGGTAGCCATCATGCCTGGAGGTCACAACAACTCACTGTAACTAAACAACACGGGCACAGTGCACACCTTCAAAAACAAACGGATTACTGCCTAACTGTCCTTCTAATACACAAAAACTCTTGAAATACTGTTCAAATATTACTCACTCCCCTAGTGATAATACTGGAATGTGAACTTTTACTTTACTGCTTCACTGATGAATACACGAGAAAAACATCACTGTACTCTTTTGTCACTTTCCAAGACTCACTTACGGTGCACACTCAAAGCAATTGTACTTGTTATTGTCAATCTCTGTATGGTGCAACACTGTAGGAACTCTTCCGGAATTACACTGTACTCTAGAAAATCAAACTACAGTAGTACCCCGATTTACGCGGTCAATTTGAACCCACAGGGTACCGCGGAAAGTGAAATCCGCATAAATGGAACAACAGAACATATGGGATTAATTCCAATAGAGACTGGCCCGACCCCCAAACTCCACTTTTTGAGGACACGCAACTATGTTGTAGTAAAAATTTTATCTTAACTTTATGATGGTATGCACAAACAAGTAATATAGAAGAGGTTAGGTTAGGAAAAATAAAGGTTAAGTTAGGAAAAATATAGGTTAGGTTAGGAAAACTAAAAGTTAGGTGTAACACTTACGTTAGTAGAAGAGATGGGTCAGCATACGGGGATGGAGGCTGGTTCTGAGGCAGAGGGCAGATTACTGGCCCTTGGGTGAATCACCATTACTAGGTGCGTCACCATCACTATCAGTTACAGTTGTCAGGGCTTCCCTGACAAATCCCTCAAAGTCACCTTCACTGTCACTATCACTGGCTCTGGCTGGCTGTGGTGGGTTGCGAGCGAAGAACTCGGTAATGCTTTTTTGACGGCTAGTGTTGATGTTGTCTTGATACACCTTGACGTGTTCCTTTCTCTAAATCTTGAATGATCTGGTATTTCACTTCGTAGCTTAGGGAACGGCGTATCTTCTTTGGCTTAGGGCGGCTGGGTCCAGGTAAGGAAAGGTTTCTCTCTGGTGGCGGTGGTCCGGCGGAAGCCATTTCACAGAACAATGGATGCACGTATACATGGTGTGGCCTGGAGGGATGAAACTGCCGCGGCTAGGTCAAGCGTCGTCTTTCCTCCCTCCCTCCCCGGGTGGACACGTCATATTACTTTAAACCAATTACAGCTAGCAGCAGAGGGGGGTAGGGATGCATGGCCAATCACAGCCCGATACGTCATATGATGTCAGTGATAACGCAACAGAGACATGCACTGCGCAACCTTACTGCGCGGCTTGCCCAGGCGGAGGAGGGAGGAGGCGGGAGCAGGCGGGTGGGGCGAATCTAAAAATAGCGTCGAGCTGGACACTCTGCGCATATATGGGTAGATGAACCGCGGAAAGTGAAAGTTCGGTTCTGGCGAGGCACCGCGTATATGAGAAATCACGTAAAGTGAAACCGCGTAAAGCGGGGTAATACTGTACTTAAAAAAGAACCAAAGACATATATCCATTACTGAGAGTCACGCTCACAAAAAATAATTTGGTAATACTTTACGAGACTGTCCCCTCGGTAATCAACAAGAATTCACTGTCTTTTCAATTGCAATGATTTTGACACTGTTATCACTTCACAGTGTAATCTGTTGTACTCACAAGTGGGGGCCTTACATGTACTTTCAACAATCAATTTTCAAAGATTGCGTTCTTTTGCAGATGTTCATATCACCAGAGAGTCCTCAACCCATCAATGCAATTGCTGAAATTATACATGTATTAGATCTCAAATAAACATAAAACACTCTTACTGACAATGCCTGTCAGTCAACACTGTTAGAACTAATGCCCTTGGCATTAAAATCATACTCTAAAAGAAACAACACAAAAATACAATTTAGTCGGAAATATAACACAACTCGCGTTATACAAATAAATTCACTTGTCAAAACTGACGTCAACTGAGAACTAAAACACTTCCAATTGAAATCAAAACAAATACATCCAAAATATGTCACAATTTCAAATATCACTGAGTTACATAACCTTAGTACAGTTATGGCCTTCCGGTGCCACTCTTAACATGCAGATGTTCACTGTTCGCTCATTGTCTGTAAATATCAAAGTATTTACTCGAGTGATCACACAATTACTATGGTACCAGTGTAAAAAGGCACCCAAAAAAAAATTTACCTCGGCATACAACCAACACTTTTCTGAGATTTCACAAAAAGAATACAAAAGAAAATATAAGTTAGGTAGCTAACCTTGTTTTTCAGACACTTTTCAATACTCTGAACATTTCAAGTTTCCACACTTTACTGTACACTTTACTTTAAAACAGATTTCTAAGTTTCTTGGGGCAATTTCTAACCTAACTCCAAGTAAAGCATTTGCCGTGAACTGTTTTCAACTTCTCCGTAAAACCACAGAAAATTTTTTTGCACACAATTACAAACTACACTGTACACTGGAAAAATTACGGAACAAACTTATTAGCAATCTGGAATATTCATTAGTTACAGTGAAATGGTTAGGTACCTGTCCCGAGAAATGGTTATTACAAATCACTCTTAAAAAAAAAATATCCACAGTATCACATTTATTCCTCCTGACCTGATACCATGTGAATTACATCCCACAGCTGCGAACCAATGTACGAGCGGCGGTTCTCTCTTTTTCTGTACTCAGAACGCCACCCTTATCGATTTTTTTTTCTTCGTGATTGAACTCCGCTCGGGGGGTACTGCCAGCAGCACCCTAACCCTGGGCTTAAGGGTAAAAAGGTACTTAAACAACCAGGAGCAAACTTGTAGCAATGATTTTAAATTAGACAAATTTAGATTTTGGCGCGAAATTGGTAAACATTGGTTTGGAAATAGAGTAGTGGATGAGTGGAATAAGTTACCAAACATCATCATTAACTTGAATATGCTGGATAGCTTCAAACATAGGTTGGATGGATATATGAGCAATAGGGGTTGGGTGTAAATGGGACTGCCCAGTATGCGCCAATAGGCCCACTGCAGTTTCCTCCATTCTTATGTTCTTACGTTAACATGCTCGTTTGAACAGCTGACAAAATTACACTCTCCCGACAGCGTGTGTTTTCACGTCGCATGAAAACACACCCGTGTGAAGGGAGCCTAGGTTCAGTGCTACAATATTGTCAATTGTCCAGATGAATTACTCGCTAGGCTTTTTGTAATGGCATCAACTAATAAAATAAAGCAACACTTGTGTATTAATCTCATCGACCTACAATATGTGCTCTTTTATTTCTCATTCCCTCTCAATTTGTAAATTGTAGTAGTCATGTGTCCAGTGAATAGGAAGGCAAAAGCAGAAAGCTACATGGAAGGTAAAGTAAGGTAAGCACAGCCTAATTGGAATATAATCATAGTCAACTGCGACATTTAAAATACGTGAGACTGAAGTACTGACATGATAGGAAAATAAAACGAATTAGTGATACCTTAACCCAGAGAACGGTATATTAGTATAATATCAAAGGCATCGAAAAACATACGTTTGTTAATTATTTTAGGTTTCCAGCATGCAGCATAACATATTTTCATTATAATATGTGCATTTCAACTCGTTGTGATGAATAATGACTCGTAAATTAACGAGACGTTTTGAGGATGCATCATCACATATTTTCAATGTATGTGTATATATATATATATATATATATATATATATATATATATATATATATATATATATATATATATATATATATATATATATATATATATATATATATATATATATATATATATATATATAATGTGTGCATTTCAACTCGTTGTGACGAATATTTGACTCGTAAAAAATAGTTACATTCTTACCCGGTAATTATTGAATGACCCACCACCAATTTTTCAAAGAAAACGAATAAAAAAAAACGCGATTTCACTGTCATAGTTTGTGCAAATGTGTTAAAAGGTGGTTATTTCTAAATTAAACCTAACCTAACCTTCGTTGATAAGAAAAACAAGCAGCAGAAGCTTTGTTAGAAGACCTCACTAACCTAACCGAACCCCTGATATATTAAACAGAAAGAACTTAGAAAGTACTTACTATGATATGGTGTAATTTTACGTTTTTTGTGGAGGTGAAAGCATATCCCTGACCGAACGGTTCATAAGCATACACTAAACATTGGCATCGATCAGCGCCCCCCCACCCAGGCGTAGTGTTTTAAAATACGTCAATATAAACGGCATTAACGCCGCATCACTGTCGAGAAAGACAAAGCCGAGCATGACTAGGTGCCTCAATATCGACCAAATGAAGCATCTGCACAAAAAATGATTATCATGTCAGAACTCACGGATGAACATATGATAAGAAAATAAGCATCAAAACAAATAACGCATTGGTGGGTTCGTCATCAATATTAACCAAAGCAAATTTTCTTCTGTAATTTGCTTTTGTCAACTATTACCTTTTAAAATATCGACACGTCACTAAAGGAACCTACAGTAAATTTGAAAGACGACATTTCGTGACAACACTTTTTACCTTCTTCACCAAAGTTTATACAGTCAAGGATGTTTATCCTTATAATTATCTGCATTATAGGTATTATACGTTTCCCAAATGAACCAGTCAACAAAATATCAGGCAATAAGTTGGAGGCCGCCTACTTAACCTCTACCAATAATATAATTTTATTAAGTTATCGTTTATAGTATATTGAGCAAATATATCCAACGTATTGTCAAGTTTTAAGTCTATCAGACGACATTTAATTAAATTTACGCTAAGGTTAAGAATCTAAACTCACTCTTGTTTTTTAATATGAACCATACTTCTTTCATAAGCCTTTTTCCAATAAAATATTTGTACTTACCAACTCCAAGATTATCACGAAGGAGATGTTGATCCTGTGGGGAATATTTCTCAACACTGGTAACAGTAGATGCAATACCACAGTTATTTAACACTTATAATATCTCTTAAAAGACTGCCAAAATGTTTTTATTCCCAAAGTATGCGACTATTCCATTATCTGTAACAATGGTAACAGTATCGGACACTTAACTTTGAATCATCCAAATTTTTATTTTCAATCTCTACTGTACTTTGTCTTAAGACTTGTTTTCAGGACAAATGTTGTATTTCGTCACCATAAACGCACTGGGAACAGCGGCACTACACTCCAGACGAGTAGTACTCGAGGAGTGTGGTCCGGCCTTAACAGTAACCTTACGAAATTTTCAATAAAAGATAGAAGATTTCTTACCTTGAGAAACGTACAAAACTGTAGGAGGAATTTTACGGGATATGAGTTATGACGTGCTGAATCATTTAGACAAAATGAACGGGAGAAGACGGCTAACACGATCTTGCTAATGGGATTGGTTCTTTTCACGGAACTTAATTTGACTTTTGAGGAATAAAATATGAATAACTATAGAATTCTTGGTTAGGTTCGTTTTCGCAGGTTATTTTATTTAATTTTAAGAGCGAAAATTTTAAAAGATTCTAGCAATGGAAAATTAAACATGGCGGACCGTGTTAAATCCACAAAAATAAAAACAAAAAAAGCATAAAACATCGTAAAAGTACAATGGATCAAAAGAGCATTCCTCCTGTATAATTTGTTTGTTTCTCGATGTTAGAAATATTTAATCGTCTGTGGAGAATTTCGTCAGGTTACTGCAAAGGCCTGACCATTCGTCAAGTTATTACCCAAATTGGTGTGGCAGTCTGTCAAAAAGTATTCATCACTTACATGTATGCACTGACGAACAGAAAAATAAACAGCACTTCTCAGGCGTTATCAATACTTTGCCATTACAGTTCACTAAAATTTTCTACCATAATAACTCAATAATGTTTAAAAGCTTGATGTTCACAACAACAATCGAGATTGACACTGGCCTCTACTTTGTGAAAATTAACTTTCATAATAATTGGCAAGATGGGAGAGACTGCCGAGTAACTCAGTGATGACCGTAGTTGAGAGTTTCCAGGTACTCATTTGTACATGTTTGCCAGCGCCATCTACTAGTGGTATCACCGACTATTATTTGACGCACTGTGACTGGCAGATAAATAAACGTCACAGTTTTTACTACATTTCCTGCATTAACAGTACGGCTAAAACGAAAGTTATGTAAAGGAATTTAAACTAAAGTTAGATCTCAAATAAAACAAAACGTGTTTTATAGCATTCCCTTCAGTTCATTACATTCAAAGAGCAAACTAAGCGGAAGACATTTGGCCAATCACAACCTAAGATGACACCAAACGGATTAATAATTAGCTAGCAAGTAGGTTTTCCCAGGGTGCGGCAAACTTCAGGATACTTTACAATTGGACAACAAGCACGTAGCATTATCAAAGTGTGGGTAGTGTGCCAGATGTATTACAGAGTATCTAAATTATCGAGTACAAGTAAATTGTGAAACACTGTGATGAGTGACTCCACTGTAACAGGAGAGCTCATTCACAACTGGTTAAAAAATATTCATGCTGATATACAAAATACTTTATTACGTGTATCATATGTGTTAGAATTAAGAACTATTTGTTCTTTAATGTTTACTTATCTACAGTCATACACTCTTGTTCCACCGCCTGCAGGATAAAACACTAATATACTGTATGTCTTTCGACAATACTAGCAGTCTAATCGACGACGATCCCCCCTACGGGAGTATATAGTCAACGTACAGTCACCCAAAAAAGTCCTGTCGCGAACCATGAACCCCGAGATTCAGACTCTTGAATCCGAAGCATTTATGGACAGAATAATGTATCAGTGTCTACTGCTTCGGGTTCACGAGTCTGAATCTCGGGGTTCGTGGTTCGAGACAGGACTTTTTTGGGTGACAAAGGCAGGATAAAGGGGGGTAAATGTCAAGCCAAGGTTCCACATTTCAGTTAATCATCTGCTTAACTCGGCCATGTTTCCCAGCTCATGGAAAGCCTTGTTATGTCACTATGGTGCATCGTAGTGTTAAATATATTTGATTTAAGATGTCACTTAATATACATTGTGATCTCGCTTTTAAAGTGTTGCATCACTTACTGTTGCCCTGTGAGTGTTTGTTGCTCCATTACATCACCAGTGTTTGTTTGTGTTGTCACTTATTAATGCGGCATAAGTTAGATTATTCACGTGATATCACCAATATTACCCATGACATCGGTAACTGTTATCGCGTAATGGTAGCTTTTTTACCCAGTGCCTCCATCGTTACATATCGCTAGCTCTCTTGACTTGTTGTGATTTTGCCACTAATTTATATATTTGCCTAATATAACCATTGAATCCATTAATAAATTACAAAATAACACCAAGATTTTATTGTTGAACCGAGGCATTTGGAGCTATAAACGACTACAAGGCATCTTATTTTTGTTTTACATATTTTCCAGTGTGTGAATTGACTTGTGGTAAGCTCTTAAAGACTAGAGCTGTTGATGCATAGAAAAATGTATATTAAAAACAACAACAGAGAAAGAAATATTATATTCTCTAAAGGTGATGTTTAAGTGTTGAAACCAAGTCCATCAGTGAATATAATGGGACGCATCTAAGAAAGAACTCTCACGTGGAAAAAAGTTATCAGTACAGTCAGTTAAGCAGAAAAGATGGGCATTGGGTTTATTTAAAGTTCCCAGTAATTATAAACAGATGATATAAAAAGTAAGCAATTTATTGATCTATATTACAATGCTTACCGGGTAACTTGTTATCCGATTTTAAGTAATAAGGTATTTTCGGTGTGAATTAAGATGCTTTAAGTCTTAATCATCAAATATATTAATGCGACTAACGTAGATCAACCGTGAGACATAGTTAGAAATAGTAAATCATTTTTATATATACAGGGTGTCTATAAAGTCCATGTGCAGTTTAAAATGTTAATAACTTCAGTTCTATAGGAGATAAAAACAATCTGTAAAATGCAATAGACGGGCAATTTATTCAAGTTTTTACCACTTTAATCTTAGGATTTTAATTTTCAAAATATCCACCATCATTATGGATACAAAGCATAATAAATTTTTGAAGCAAATCCGTATAGTGTAGGGTTGATTATCTAGAAAAGAGAAATAAATTTGAATAAATAAATTTATTTTATTTTTGCAAGTAAATCACTGTAGGTGCGCGTGATCCAGGTATATGCTGATAACCACAAGGAAAGAAGAAAACACGAAGTTCCCAAGCGCTTTCGTGTAATTCACATCTTGAATAAATTGCCTCACTATTGCATTTTATAGATTGTTTTTATCTCCTATAGAACTGAAGTAATTAACCTTTTAAACTGCACACGGAGTTTATAGACACCCTGTATTTCACTCCCTAACACTTGAGCTACACCACAAAGGTTAAGCTGCCTGGCCTGTGAACGCCACAACATGTTTTTTTATATCGTATTCAGTTATAATAATTAAAAAGATAAAAATAAAGCAAAACTTCATTAAGTCAAAACAAAAACAAGATCAACGACACCTCTAGGGACTGACCACTGGTGGAAGCTGGATAATGGCTGAGTGATGATGGGCATTTAGAGTGGAGATCTCTTCAGAAACATTAGACTGGGAGGTAGACAGGAAGGGGTAGGACACAAAGTCGGCAGACAACAATATCCTAACCTAAACTAACCTAGCCTAACCTAACCTAACCTAACTTAACCTAATTTAATCTAACCTAACCTAATCTAACCTAACTTGCTAAATGTTAATATTGTAAAACCTAACCTGTCTGATGAGTTTTTGTCCAAGCACCATATAGGAGATGGGGTAGTTCCTGGCGTGTGTCATGATGTCACATTGTCAGCAGCATCTCTGGGTCTCGGAGCAAGTCATCTGTTTTACCGTGCTAAAGAAGCCATCATTTCACTGCTGGTTACACATCGTTAACTATGTCACACGCCGTCATGCGAGCTAGTTGTAGCTGATGTATATATCCATATAACGTTATCGTTTGTGAATATCAATGTACTATATCCCGACAGCAGTAGATATAAGATAAATGACCAGTGACGTAACATTATTTACATTATGAACCAACATTCTGCAGGACAGGAGTTATGGACACCCAAACAACAATTAGCGACTAAGATATTTTCTCACATCTGCAGTTCACCTTAACGGTCCTGATCTCTGAAAATATCTTTTGAGGGAATATGTGTTTTTACATAACTATATTATGATATACAGGTGTTTCTGGTGCACTCCAGCTTTCCGTGTGTGTGTGTGTTTGACGTTCTAACTCTATTTATAGCCCTTTAGAATTATTTGTCTGTGACATTCTATCCGTGGTTGCCCTAGGCACGCTGACTGTGTTTGTGTCACTGTAATTGTAGTGAAGTACTTTAGAGAGACCACCTCAGACCCACATCCAGGCCGACTAGAATGCAGTGACCCTCTAAGTGACGCCGCACACTGCACTCATCAACAAACTTAACCCCTATCCTTTTTACCTTCCATTTTATATAAAAATAAACATTGACTACGATAATGTACTGTCAGAATTAATATATGCAGATCACTGATGTTAGTGTCCCCAGCCTACTACACCTGATGATTAAACACCCAAACTCTACCTGGGGGGATTAGTTTAGGTTAAGTTAGGTTAGGTTAGGTTAGCGTTACAATGTTAAGATAGGAAAATAAGCAGGGGAGCTAATCTTCAGGTTGTCTATATATGCTAGTAGGTGTTGGGGGTCACTTCATTAGCATCAATCCACCTCACACCACCTCCCAAACTCGTTTACCTTCGTAAACTTCGGCCCCAGGCCTCACTCTACAGCCCGTAACCACCAGCCACAACGCACACACACACACACACAGCCCAATCCCTACCCTTGCAAAAATTATCAACAACTCGTAATCAACCAGTGTATTCACTCCCATCCAATCTTACTTTCGCACTGTTACTATGTTGAAATCCCCTGTAGTATGACCTCTCCCCCCTTGCTATTATATATCATATTTGTACCACTTATGTCACTTGTATATTTTTTGTCAATCAAGTGACCCATTCCCCAATTTTGTAACTCTTATGTTTTCAGTCTATTTTGGCTGCCATGTTCCTTCAATACACCGTTAATTATTATTATCATTACTACACCAACAAGCCACCACCAGCCACCACACACTCATCCATCCTCTGGCATTCTTCCTTAACATCCGGTTGCTATTTTCGTACATTTGTTAGCAGACGAGTTTCTGAGACTAGTGGTGTGTGTGTGTGTGTGTGTGTGTGTGTGTGTGTGTGTGTGTGTGTGTGTGTGTGTGTGTGCGTGTGTGTAGGGTGAGGTTTATAGGCACCTGTGCATGTGTGTGTGTGTGTGTGTGTGTGTGTGTGTGTGTGTGTGTGAATGTGTGTGTTCAGGCACCTCTGTGTGTGTGTGTGTGTGTGTGTGTGTGCGCGTGTGTGAATGAGTAGGTGAGTTTTAGGCACCTGTGTATGTGTGTGTGTGTGTGTGTGTGAATGTGTGTGTGTGTGTGTGTGTATGTGGGGTGCCACCGAAGCTATCTGTTATATTGTTCGCTTGCCAATAAATTCTGTGTGTGCATATGTGTGTGTGTGTGTATGTGTTGCTGGCTAGTCAGGGAACTGTGTCAGTGGGCTGTGTGTGTGTGTGTGTGTGTGTGTGTGTGTGTGTGTGTGTGTATGTGTGTGTGTGTGTGTGTGTGTGTGTGTGTGGGTGTGTGTATTCTACTACATACACAACTACACTGACATTGGGGGCGTGTGTGTGGGGGGTGGGGGGGTTGGGGGTGTTAAGAAATCACGTACCACATACCATTCTTACTTTGATGGCTGGGATTGTTGCTGCAGAATTCTTGAGAACCTGGATAGATGCTCGTCTTCTGGGTACATATCTGGTTCTACGACAAATGTGTTTCTGTTGTGTTTTAGGTAGCGATGCTGGGTGAGAATTTGACCTTCAAAGCAGTTTTCAAAGGTAGCTGTCAGACTACGATATAAATCAAATAAACCTAACCTAACCTTAACTAAAGTTCGTAGAAAATAATTTTCTTAGGTTAGGTTAGGTTAGGTTTTTTAATTCGGTTTTCCATTTTTTAACAAATTTATCTTTGAATTTCTCTGGACGAAATTTGAGGAAAATCTCTAAGAATAGGTAGGGCTAACATTCCGTTGTGATCATTCACGGAGCTTTATATCGATGCCTACAGTATATAAGGAGATAGAAAAAAAATACGTATTTTATTGCGTTTCCGTCGGAATTTTTTATTTTTCGAGTTCTTTTCGCTTTTTTATTTCTCTTCTGAAAATTTAAGTTACTTTTTTCCTTTTTTTTACTTCTAACTCAGCCAATCAGCGGAAGTGTCGACGTCACGTACTCTTAGATTTCAGGTTTGGTTTATTTTTGTTCCTTCATTTTTTATTTTGTCTTGTTGGGTTGGGTTAAGTCAGGTCCTTCTGGTTTGTCTGATTAGGCTAAGTAATCTGATATCTGAAAGTCTTTAGGTTTCCTATGATATGGTTTAGTCATTTTTAGTCTGTTTTTACCCCCACAATTTCCCTCTACTTCAAAGTCCTGCCCACTTTGTTCAATCAAAATTGCACTTCTTTAAGTGAAATCGAAAAGTAAAAAAAAAAATTAGAAAACAGAAATTTCCGACAGAAACGCTGTAGAGTAAAGTATTTTTTCTACCTCCGGTTAATATTTAGAAGTTGTCAACACCTACTTATATATTAAGTCTTATATCCCTATATAAGAGAAAGAGAAAAACTAAAATTATTTATTTTATAACTTTTCAGTTGGAAATTTACAATTTCGAGTATTTTAACCGATAAAATTACCCACAATATTAGCTGTTCAAACTGGGCAGGGCTTTGAAGTCGAGGGAAAATGTGGGTTAAAGTGCATGAAAATAACACCAAACAAACCTTTGAAAACCTTACCTAACGTTTCCTAACTTGTAAAAAATTTTAAGAATCACTTTTGAGTTTATGGATCCCTCCTCAACTGATCACAGAAAACAACACCAACAGATACTAAAACCCGAAAACAACACATCACCTGCTAAACACGGAAAACATGAATAAGGTAAACTTTTTATAGTTGTAGGCTTTTTAAAGGTTAGGAAACGTTACGTCAGGGTTTCAAAAGTTTGTTTGGTGTTTTTTTTTTTTAATTTTACCCCACATTTTCACTCTACTTCAAAGCCCTGCCTACTTTAAGCAAGTAATATTGTTGGTAATTTTATCGGTTAAAATACTCGAAAAATCTACATTATTTTTTTTCTTTCTATATAAGACTCAATATATAAGTAGAGGTTGGTAATTCTAAATAATTACCCTATCCCCTTATAATTATATGAATCAAAATAAAGTTCCGTGAATGGTCACTATGGAATATTTACCATAGGTTTAAGTAGTTTAGGTGCGCAAGATTGGTAAAGTATTTATACACATACAGAAAAACAAACAGAAAATACGTGATTTACATAGTACGTAGTTTTTAAAGATGCCCATTTCACACCCTTAGAAGCCACTTACCATTAAACATGCTAGTATAAGTAAGAGAAACTTTTGGAACGTGTTTGCTCTCCTCAAAAACATATCTTATTTACTTTTGTAGTGTTAAAATAGGAAGAAGGCATTGTTGGTGTATATGCGGAATGAGTCACGAGAGGATGTGGTAACTGGCAGGAAAAAAATGAAAAGAATGGTCAAGTACTGGGGGTCGCTTTTTATCTGTGGGGGACTAAAGGAGATGGTGCTTCGTGGAGGACATTTCCCAGGAGGTCTACTATCGGAGAATATGCTGGGGGATGTCTTTGGGGGTGAAGGGGTAGCGGTGGCATTTCGGACAGGACAAGGGAGGGTGGTGCCTCCTTGGTAGTGACATACGTCCTCTTTTCTGGGTTTTGTGGACATGGATAAACAGGATTAATACCCACAACAACCACAACACCCAGACCGCCAGCCTTATCCTCCCCCAGTGTGGCCTCAATATTGGGCCCACTTGTTGCACCCCGTCTACAACCATTGACTTGCAGGTGCACCCAGCATCATTAACCATGCGGCAGAAGGACACCACCAAGTAATAATTGTATAGTATGAAGGAATCAATGGACCTGAGGAGCGACTGGTGGAAGGGGTGACGGGTCAGGTGACGGTAGCGAGCGTAGAGGTAATTCATGGCCTCACGACGGAGTGCTTTAACCCCAGTCTCACCCTCTGAGAGTTCACCCTCTACCTCTGCAAGACCTTCAGAGAGTTCACCCTCTACCTCTACAAGACCTTCAGAGAGTCCACCCTCTACGTCTACAAGACCTTCTGAGAGTTCACCCTCTACATCTACAAGACCTGAGAGTTCTCCCTCTACGTCTACAAGACCTGAGAGTTCTCCCTCTATGTCTATATAACCAGATAGGAGTTCTCCTTCTACGTCTACAACACCTTCTGGCAGCTCACTCTCTAGGTCTACACGACCTTCTAGGAGATCCCTCTCTAGGTCTACAAGACCTTCTGAGAGTTCACCCTCCACGTTCACATAACCAGTTAGGAGTTCACCCTCTGCGTCTACATAACCAGTTAGGAGTTCATCCTCTATGTCTATAAGACCTTCTGAGAGTTCACCCTCCACGTCCACATAACCAGTTAGGAGTTCACCCTCTACGTCCACATAACCAGTTAGAAGTTCACCCTCTATGTCTACAAGACCTTCTGAGAGTTCACCCTCCACGCCTACAAGACCTGAGAGTTCACCCTCCACGTCTACATAACCAGTTAGAAGTTCACCCTCTATGTCTACAAGACCTTCTGAGAGTTCACCCTCCACGTCTATAAGACCTTCTGAGAGTTCACCCTCTACGTCCACATAACCAGTTAGAAGTTCACCCTCTACGTCTACAAGACCTTCTGAGAGTTCACCCTCCACGTCTACAAGACCTTCTGAGAGTTCACCCTCCACGTCTACAAGACCTTCTGAGAGTTCACCCTCTACGTCCACATAACCAGTTAGGAGTTCACCCTCTACGTGACCTACGAGGAGCTCACCCCTAACTTGAAAGTTGGAAAACAAAAGTAAAAGAAATAAACAAAACATAACTGCGACAATATAACATAGCGAGGAATGCGTAAAATACTGAGATGCCATTCGGTTCCCAGGATGGTGGTGATGGCGTATTGTGGTAGTGTTGTGGCGGTGAGGTAGTGTTGTGGTGGTGAGGTAGAGTAGTGGTGTGATGAGGTAGTGTGGTGAGGTAGTGTGGTGGTGTGGTAGTGTGGTAGTGTGGTGTGGTAGTGTGGTAGTGTGGTGAGGTAGTTTGGTGGTGTGGTAAGGCAGTCTGGTGGTGTGGTGAGGTAGTACTGTGGTGTGGTGAGGTAGTGTGTCGTGTGGTCGTGTAGTGTGGTAGAGTGGTGGTGTGTAGTGTGTGGTGAGTGGGTGGTAGTGTGGTGTGGTAGTGTGGGGGTGTGGTGAGGTAGTGTGAGGGTGTGGTGAGGTAGTGCGGTAGAGTGGTGGTGTGGTGAGGCAGTGTGGTAGTGTGGTGAGGGAGTGTGGTGGTGTGATGAGATAATGTGGTGGTATGGTGAGGTAGTGTGGTAGTGTGGTGGTGTGGTGAGGCAGTATGGTAGTTTGGTGGTGTGGTGAGGCATTGTGGTGGTGTGGTAAGGTAGTGTGGCGGTGTGGTGAGGGAGTGTGGTAGTGTGGTGAGGCACTGTGGTAGTGTGGTGGTGTAGTGAGGTAGTGTGGTGGTGTGGTAGTGTGGTGAGGTAGGGTGGTGGTGTGGTGAGGTAGTGTGGTAGTGTGGTGGTATGGTGAGGTAGTGTGATGGTGGGTGTGGTGAGATAGTGTTATGTGGTGGTGGCGAGATATTGTGCAGTAGTGAGGGAGAGTGGTAGAAAGGGAGAATTTTAACATAAGAACATATGAACATAAGAATGGAGAAAACTGCAGCGGGCCTATTGGCCCATACTGGGCAGTCCCGTTTACACCCAACCCCTATCGCTCATATATCCGTCCAATCTATATTTGAAGCTATCCAGCGTTAATGGTGGTGATAGAACTTGGAAACGGTGGGGCTGGGGGAGTGTGGTGATAGTTGTGTTGAGGAATTTATTGATGGTGATGGTGGAGCATGGTGATGGTGGAGTATAGTGACGGTGGTGGTGATGGTGGAGCAAAGTGATGGTGGTGGTGGCGTATGTGGTGGCATTTCCTTACAGTTACACACACACACACACACACACACACAATCGTCTCCAGAATTCTCAAGATACATTTTACCATTCCTCTTTTGCTTTCCGTTTGTCGATGTTCTTACAAATATTTGAGAAACCACCTTGAAAATTAAATAAAAACACGATCGAACACCTAATTTGATTCTTTGGCACCTTGAATATCAATATCCTTGAGGAGGGAATTTCGTTGCCCATGTTTCATATCTGTGTTGTAATAATCATGAAAATCCGTTTACTACTTCTACTAATACTACTGCTACTACAACTACTACTAATATTTATTTTTTAATGGCCTCCATCCTCCCCTTATAGCCATACCTTCGCCACCATTTTATTACCTTAATATTAAATATCTAATAATATTACTACTACTACTTTTTTTTCATATGGCTTCCAACCTCCCCTTATAGCCAGACTACCGCTACTACTATTGTTGCTACTACTACTTTTGGTGCTGGTGCTACTACTACTACTACTACTACTACGATCAAGTTATAAGAGAGGAAAATAAAAACCACTAATAAGGGGTCGAGGATCGTGTATAAAGGAGGCGAGGTATGATAAACGTAGGGATGAAAGTTCACCAGAATGATATGGTGAAAGAACGCGTGGTGGATGATAGGATGGTCAGACTGGATAATAATAGTATGGCTGAAGGTACGAGGGAGAGAGACATATCAGTTCCTATTAATTACACTCCTGTTGGTAGTAAGCAAATGTTAAACACCGATGTGGTGAGATGTGTCACACTAGAAACTATTAACAGACACATAGAGAGTATTAAATCAAGTGAATGTTATGCTTTTACTGATGGTTCTGTGCAGACAAACACAGGTAGAACAGGCTGTGCAATTGTAATATATAAAGAAAAAGAGATGATAGTGTCAAACAAACAAAGGCTGAACAACTGGGCCAGCACAACACAAACTGAACTAACTGGAATCTACTTAGCCACAGACTACCTCAAAGAAAATGGAGGTGGGGTGATATTCTGTGACTCTCAAAGTGCTTTGAAATCAATGAACAGCCCGTCAGGCTCTATGTCTAAAGTTGCATGTGATATTAAAAGGAATGTGATAACTGCCAATGAGAACAACTTTCGTATCGAATTTGTGTGGATTCCGTCCCATGTTGGAATCAGGTATCATGACCGTGCTGATAGACTGGCCAATGAGGCATGTAAGAAAGAAAATGTTGACCGTGACCTTGGTCTGTCCAATGCTGTAATTAAAAACATTCAAGTCAGAATCATGAACTCTGATCTAGAAGAAGTGAGAAATGCAGAGAGACCTGACAGTTGTAGCATTAGTAAATATGACAAATTTTGTAACAAGAGGTACCGGTATGGCCAGCATAAGGACAGAACCAGACAATGTGATGTAGTCGTGGCCAGAATTAGGCTAGGATACAGACACATCTGGCAAGTTAGTAACGCTGTACCCATACCGGAACACTCAGCATGTAAACTTTGTGATAAACCTTTAAAGCATACACTTGAACACTATATTATTGAATGTGACACTGTCAAAGACTTCAGGCCACCTGACTTATTGTATCTTGAACTATGTAATTACTTCATTGAATCAGGTGTGCTTGAGGACATTCTTGCTGTTTATCCCAAATTTGCTAGCCCACACTGATTAGTCTTCAATTAGAATATGACTCCAATGTATGTGATCCACTGACCTATATATGCTGCTGGTGAATGTGATGTATTTCCTTCTTTGTGTACGAACCTCTGTCCTGCGTGGCAGTGAACAGTGGCATTACCCACATGAATCTGACCTATATATAGTGTCAATGAATATGATGCATTCTTTGTGTACGAACCTCTGTCCTGTATGGCAGTGAAAAGTGACATTACCCACATGAATCTGACCGACGTATATGTATGTATGTGTGCGTGTGTGCATGTATATGTGCATGTACATGTATATGTGTATGTATATACGTATATGTATGTATATGTGTGTGTGTGTGTGTTTACATATATGTATATGTACTGTCAATGAATATGATGCAACTCTTTGTGTACGAACCTCTGTCCTGCATGGCAGTGAACAGTGACATTACCCATATGAATCTGACCTCTATACATTTATAGTTGTTAATGAATATGATGTATTTCTTTGTGTGTGAACCTCTGTCCTGCGTGACAGTGAGAAGTGATATCACCCTCAGTGTCAAGACCTGACTGAATTACTCAGAATAGGCAAACTGTACTACAAGCTCTGCCAATAAATTTGTTAAACTAAAAACTAAGAGATGGAGAGAGTTTTGAGTGAGTAGCTACGAAGGCTTTGAGCAGGAAGTTATGGGAGGTTGAGATGTGCTTTGTGTGAGAACGAGTGAATGAAGAAACAGATCCCGCTTGGCGACCCTACCACAAATGGAGATTGAAGATATACGAGATATGAGATACAGTAGTGCTCACTTACTGCCCTAAGTGCACCCACTGTACCGAAGAAAATCATTAGTTGTCCGTGTACTCCATCAGCATTGCCCCTAATGTGCCGTCAAGCTGAATGGCCCACTTTTACTTTTCACTTTTGAATGCAGATATTTTAATGAATTAGTTCTAAGAAAAGCAAGAGTGTTTGGAAGACAGTCTGGATTTCATACATTCACGATTTTATATATATATATATATATATATATATATATATATATATATATATATATATATATATATATATATATATGCACTAATGACCTAAATTACTTATCGTCACCTTCTTCCACAGCCGTGTACTAATACAGTTCTCTCATGCGTTCGCTGGCCATGACACACCACTCCTGAAACTACACGAACCTACATGTAATTTTCTGCACATCTCGTATATTATTCCGGGTCTTTGAAAACTTTTGAGTAATTTCATGTTATTCTATTGCAGTACATAAAAATAAAAGTTAGCACAATCAGCAAACATTGACAGAAATGTATAGTATAATGTAGAGGAATCATGACATGGACACAAGAAAAAACTTGAGAATGACAGACAGACTCGTGAGGATGAACGGTTCCACGACATCCCCCTGACAGAAATTGGTCACAAGCAGCCAATCATCACCTGCTTCCTGTTTACTGGACTATTGAGAATGTTGCAACCCGGCTACCTCCCCAATACACGTTATCCCTATTGACGCGTGAATGTGTTGTTGTGTACTAGCAGAAAGGTGAAAATTAGAACTGATTAAGATACAAATAGAGAAATGAATACGTAGTGGCAGTACCATACAGTTAGTGCCTTAGCTATAATCACCATTAAATGTAAACAACTCTTATTGCTTTATTATTAATTAGGAATGTAACTATGACAAAAACATAATAATTGAATGTTGATATAAATTAAACTGGATACTTTTTTCAATGGTGTATGTGAAGCTAATTTTACCCACTTTATTAAGACATTTATATTTAGACTCTGAAGGTGACAGAAGAATATGGTTAAGATGACACATTGTAGGGAGTTTCTGAGGAGTAGTTTTAACAATTATAAGAAGAAACAGGAGAAAGAATGGGAGATATTGACTCAGTGTTGGGATAGTTAGTAATAATTCTCGACCTTTCACAGAGACAGAGAAGTCCTATGGATATTTATACTTATATACAAACACACGTATATGACTTTTATACATAGACAGCGTAAAGTATATGTGACTTGCATAAACTACTTGAGAATTTTATAATACCGTACTCGAAATATATGAAACTTTAATACATACGAAACTTACACGAAACTTACTTACATAAAGAGCGTATATCTGACTTCCATACAGAGACAAAACACATATGACTTTCGTACTGAGAGAAAGTACAGTATATATTAACTTCACACTGAGTAAAATCATCTGTGACTACAAGATAGACAGTACATATGACTTTGGTGAAAGTGGTGAAGAATTATGTGAACAATTATTGTGTGGTGTGGATTGTGTAGAAAAAATATAATGTGTTATGTTAAAGATATTGTGCAAAAAGTATCGTTTGTTTAATTAATAAAATATCTGTGTAAATGGTGTTTGTGTGTAAAATTTGCTTGTGTGAAAGATATAAGTATGTATGTGTAAAATGATATGTGTGTATAAAAGATGTGTGTAAATGACATTGTAAACAAAACAAAAATAGCCATCTGGTTAGTCTGCCATTGAATTATGTATCAGTGACCGAATTCTTTTAAATCTGCCAATCACGTAATCGATTACAGATCATTTGCTGATTCATCCGATTTAACCAGCTATCTCGTCATAATCAGTCATTCAGTTAGCTAACCTAACTTAACTTAACTAAACTTAACTTAACTTAACTTAACTTAACTTAACTTAACCTAACCTAACCTAACCTAACCTAACCTAACCTATTACGGTCATCTAGTCGGTAAACATCACAACAGCCAGTCGTTTCTTCGCTAATGACTGAAACACATAGCCGGTTCAACAGACAACGTCTCCATAACTAGTAACTTTGGTTGTCAATATTCTACTCAAATAATGAGCCAGGCAGTCAGTCAGCCATTCTAGACATTCAACAAGCCACTAGACTGGCCAGCCAGTGAACAACCAACCAACTAACAGTCTAATCAACCAGCCAACAGTTAAACAACCCACAGGTTAGCCAACAACCCAACAAAGGCCCAGTCAGCAAGACAGTCAGACTGTCAGGCAGCTCCCCACTCAGCAGGTCAACCTACCACCCACTTAGCAGATCAGCTAGCCACCCACCCTCTCGGCCAGCCAGCCAGCTAGCCATTCAGCAGCCAGTCACCCACTTAGCCAGCCAAGTAGCCACCCAGTCAGCTAGCCACCCGCCCACCTACTCTGCCAGACAGCCAGCCGCCCACCCACTCAACATGTCAGCCAAGTAGCTAGCTAGACCCCACACATGCCGTACCGTTACACGTTACCACAAACTCCTGTAGCCAAGAACGTTACGGTGTTTCTCACCACAGTATGCAATACTGACTCTTATGTGCCGTATGATTATGGTGTGTAGTGGACGTTGGCAGCAGGAGGGGTTAAGAGCCGTGTGTATAGGAGGTGAGCAGACTGCATATGCTAGATGTCACGGGCTGTTGTGTCACGCAGACTGATGTTGTTGTTTTTGGTGGTCACGCGGTGGTGTTAACAGTGGCGGTGAAGGAAGACACAGCCAGCTGGGGTTGACAGGTGAGTGCAGGGCCGCCGTATGGTCAGGCCTGGCCAGGGTCTCCTAGTGAGACCTCTAATGTTCCTGCTTTGTAGATCGGCGTATGTAATTAAACTAATAATTTGTAAACGTTCAGCTTGATATACCTAATTTGTCCGTAGAGACTAATCTGTGTATTCTTTCTCTTAGTTCTATTTTATTTAAATAATATTCTTTGATCGCTCGTGGTCATGTGGATCCACATCAAAATGAAAAAAAAGTTGGTTACAATGTTGTCAACACATTGGATACAAGATGCCGATATTGTTTGAAAGAAAGGTGAAATAACTACAAAATCCAAACCAGTCAGTTTACTTGACATATTTCGGTTGGCGACAATGTTCTCAACACTAATGTCGCAAACACTTTTGTGTAATTTTCACAACATTGTTGACAGCACAGTCGCCAACACATGTTAAAGGCAATGTTGCGTTGGTTTGGTTCAACCTTTACACATCGGAGATATTTGTGAACATTGAGAACACATGCCTGGAATTTTTTAGTTTTCTTGAATGTGAATTTACGTGTCACCCTCTGATTTACCCGAGAGAATATTAATAATCCAGTGAATGGGATATAATCTCAAGAACACATCATGCATTAAAATTTATTTTAAAGTTATAAAACTAAGGCTAACGACTCTTTCCAAAGCGTTTAGTATCTTTATTGTTTATCCTAAATAATAAGTGAACAATCTAGTTAAGGTTGAATTTATGTGTAAGTTGAAAGCTGTAATTGAACGTCAATTTTGCTTTTGTTTACGTCAACCAGTTAGGTGCATTCCTATAATTATCTTCAGTTACGAGACGTTTCCACTGTGCAGACGCCTGCGTGTCCTGGCTTTGGTTGGGTTACGAGGAGGAACAAACTTTTCGTCTTCACGCGATTTTCACTAAAAAGACAAGAAAGCAACACAGGCAATTAAGCTAAAATGGAGCACATTTCTATTGAAGAAATATTACATTAAATTATGTGCCGGCGTAAATATATATAAAACATATAAAGAAAGTGATTTGAAATAATATTGTAATAACATTTATATAAAACTAAAATTATATAAAATTAAGTTATTCTCTAAATACAAAGTATTATTTTTACAGATTGAGAGCTATTTTAAATTTTATCATAATAAAATATCACATTAAAAGAAGGTAAAATTATAAAGTCAGAGGGTCAAAACCATTCTAAGGGATAGTATATTTGCACTGAAAAGAGGCAAGTTATAACAGCTGTATACAGTATACCTTCAGTACTTGGCTACCTACTGTAGGTTTATACACGCTGACAGATTGGCCTCAGAGAATAAAGACATCAATAACGTTGACCAAGACTTTAACCCACGTCAGATATTCCCGTAATGTGAGGCATAGCGACTCCCGTTGTGACGTGATGTGGTTATCTTGACTGTTTGACCAATCATACGTACAGACGATATGAACATTAGTAAACCACTATGCATCTTCCATATTCTTGACAGACCAAAACTATAGATAAGAGGCAAAATTCTCGTTACAATTAATCCTTCAAAAGGCAGCTGCGCACGTCGGTATTTTATTATTATTACATTATTATTATTATTATTATTATTATTATTATTATTATTATTATTATTATTATTATTATTATTATTACTTTTATTTTTAAGATGAGAAACGTCTTCTGTCTGAGGCTGGTTCCCCAGTTATCTATTATTATCTGTGTTCTTTCAAGGGATTATTAAGGGTTTCTACAGGACAGTCTCTTGGGCTAATACTGTAGACTCTAATTCTATCATTACGGGATGTGATTCTGACATATTTGACAGTAGATAACAAGTGAATTAATACATTAGCCTGTTGTAAAGGACTGTTGGTGAACGAAAAGAGGAATTTAGTGGTAGAGAATTTGTGAATAAACTCTTAACTGTAGTAATAAAACGAAACTATTTGGATATTTATATAATACTGATGGAAGATGAATATCCATAACGTGGTAATTTATTCCATATGAAGTTTTTAGCAAATATTATAGAGGGCAAATTTCACTGAACAAGTTAAGTACTGGCATTGTCTATAAGTTCCATCAAAAATCAATTAAGAAAATATGAGTCACATACTTCAAAAAATGTCTATTGCTGTGTCCAAATTCCAGCTTTCTAACTCAAAAGTGCCTCAGAGATGACAATTAATGAACCTACCACTAAGTACCAACCACGTGTTTTTTACACAATATAACTTTAAAGGAAATTTCCCAAGCTATATAGTTTCGTGGTAGGATCAGAGCTCAATGATTTTTCTGTGTTGATGAACAGTTCAGAGATATAAATTAAGTAAAAGGATTTAAAATAGTGATTTGACCAAATCCCTATATTTTTTTTAAATATACACCTTAAGGGCATACCCAATGACTTCCTCCTAGGTCTAAAAAAATGCTAAGCTTGCATGACGGTAAATCCCCTCGTACCGCATCAGATATAACATATATTAAACTCTTCCCAAACAGACTAAATTTAAAGAACAAATGAGTGGCGTATATACTCGGGTTAAATAACACAGTCCTCATCGGCATTCTAGATATCGGTTCATCCGCCTCAGGGATACCTGGCCTCACCACAAGTAACTGTACACACCAGAGGCTAGGAGCTCACCCAACTTACCTCTCCCCTCCTCCTACACCTCCGGCTACGAGTGTATTGTGTTGTGTTGTCATTACTGAACTATATCACTGTGTCCATCGCTATTTTAACCTTAATTTATTGTTTATCGAACCCATTTTCCACACTTATGTCTGTCACTTCTATAACTTGTTTCTCTTTTACTCTTTTCCATATCTGTTTTATCGTAATCTTATCTTCTGTAGTTCTGACTGTCATTTATACAAGTTATTTTCTCTTGCAATATTATTCTATTCATCGCTATAACCTAGTTTTCCGTTTGCTATTGCTCTCAACTATTGTTCTGTCACCAATAATAATAATAATAATAATAATAATAATAATAATAATAATAATAATAATAATAATAATAATAATAATAATAATAATAATAATAATAATAATAATAATAATAATAATATTAATAATATTTATAATAATAATAATAATTTATTAATAACAATTCACTAACGTCTTCATACAGATTTACAATTGGATGAGCATATATATAAACTATAGTTATACAGTTCAGTATTTTAATATATACAGTACAATGTAGGTATACGGTGCAGGTAGACCGTGGGAGTATACGGTTTCCTGTGTGTCGAGACAGTGCAGGTAAACGACAATGGTAAACAGTAAGGCAACTTGATCAAGGATAGCCGACAAAACTGCCAGGTACTTATTTCCAGTTGGGTCTTTTGCTTAAGCTTACCTGTATTTATTATTTCTGAACTCTGCATCTCCGTTTACCATCCCTATGCACTATCTTTGTCTGTTTCCCTTACACGTTGTCATTTTGCTTGTCCGGTATTTCTGATGTTGCTGAGGAGGAACTTGACATTGTTATTACCAAATTTAATCTTACGTTAATTTTTGTACCTTTTTGTGTAAACCTATTGGTATTTTCAGCTACCTTTATTACTCATTATCGCTTATTCCCTCAACCATTCATTATGAGTATAATCTTTTAACATTAATTATTGTTGTTTTTCTTTCTCTCCCATTATCACTTCTATTACCTCATTATCACCTCTTATGTCAATCATTGTTAACTTGTTCTTTTGTCATTCATTATCAATTATTGTTTTCTGTCTTGCATTATCACCTTTCCTCTTATCATTTATTATTGATAATACTTTCTGGTTTCCTATTATCACTCATTCCTTCACTTTATCACATTTAGTTGTGGCTCAGTCATCGAAAGGGTATATATATATATATATATATATATATATATATATATATATATATATATATATATATATATATATATATATATATATATATATATATATATATATATATATATATATATATATATACTGTATTCCTCCTTGGTATAGATATGTAGATGATGTTCTTTGTCTTTGGCTTTGTCTTTGGCCTAAAAACAGTGACCCTTTGTCTATATCACATTCAAAATTGAAAGAGAAATAAGTGAATCCCT
Source organism: Homarus americanus (assembly GCF_018991925.1). Classification (NCBI taxonomy): domain Eukaryota; kingdom Metazoa; phylum Arthropoda; class Malacostraca; order Decapoda; family Nephropidae; genus Homarus; species Homarus americanus. The sequence continues at coordinate 3,229,907 of NW_024749779.1, forward strand.
TCCATTTCTTGATATGCTTATCATGAGAAATGGCCAAAACTATAAATTTAAGGTATATAGAAAGCCCACACAGGTAGACAGTTTCATTCACTTTTTATCCAATCACCTTGAGTCTACCAAAATGTCAGTTTTTTCTGCTATGTTCCTACGATGTCTGCGTATTTGTGACTCTGAATTTATTGACGACGAATTTAAACACATTCGTTCTATTGCACAGAAACTTGGGTACCCTTCTGTGTTTGTTGATCGTTGCTTTAAAAGGGCTAAAAAATCCTTTCATTCCTCTGTAACCAGACAAGTTCCTACACTTAAGAATATTTTGACTCTGCCCTATCGTGATGAATTTGTCCCTTTAGTTCGGTCCCTCAAGCTTCTAAATATTAATGTTGTTTTCAAGTATGACTCAACCATTACCAATATGTTAATAAGGAATAGCCCAAGTTTGAATGTAAATGGAAGTGTTTATTGTATTCCATGTAGCCAATGTAATTGTAATTATGTAGGTCAGACAGGAAAAACACTGCAGCTCAGAATCAAACAACATAAGTATAATATCAGAACTGCATCTGAAAGCAGTGCCTTGTTCGTTCATGTTAGGAATAATAATCACCCCATTGCTTGGGAAAAAAGCTTAGAAGTATTCAAATCATCTTGTGTCACAGAAAGACTTCTGGTTGAAGCTAGTTTGATTAAGGAATTAAAATCAATAAACCTTAGTGATGGTCAGTTCAAAACTGATAATATGTTACATAAATTTATTTGTCAGTGGCCCAAGGTTAAAACTGCTTTGAAAACCTTTGATCTTGATGTATGACAGTTATTTTGTGGGTCCCTTTTTTCTGACCTGACCTGTCTAGTCACGTCACCACCCTTCTCTTAAGCTCCTCTACGGTTGTGTTGGTGTGGGGATTAGTGGATGTCATCATTATGACCTGACCTCATGTTTTTAGGTCACCCTGTATATTTAAGCCTCTCTCTGTCCATGTAATCTAGTTGCCTCTGAAGATGTCTTGAATAAAGACGAAAGCTAAGGTACTCCGTTGTTTCCATTTTCCCGTGTGATTTTATCAAGATTTATCTTATCCACGTTTTCATTGTGGATTTACATGAAATATATATATATATATATATATATATATATATATATATATATATATATATATATATATATATATATATATATATATATATATATATATATATATATATATATATATATATATATATATATATATATATATATATATATATATATATATATATATATATATATATATATATATATATATATATATATATATATACATATATATTTTTTTTTTCAGCTTTCTATAATTAGCAAGGAGAGAGAGAGAGCGAGAGAGAGAGAGAGAGAGAGAGAGATGAGCTTAAAATTTGAAGACATCTGGCTTTAACGTCCTAAGTACAAGTCAAACCATCCTTAGAATGATAAACAAGTATACGCAAGGCATAAAACTTCATCCCTCACAGACACACCAGGACCTTATACAGAAACAGTGTTGTTAACTTTTTGGACAGATTCATGAAAAAAATTACCCTAGGCCTTGAGGTGTTTAAAAATTACTTCATGACCTACCTGATGATATATGTATCCTGTTATTGTATCGTTTAGTGTATAATCTCTGTTATTATGTTATATTGCTTATATCATCGCTTCCTGCTGTCTGTACGGCAGGTGGAGGGTAGAACGACGAGCTGCAGGCCAACGCTTGAAATAGTCTGTCAGCTGCGGCACCAATACTGAGTGTTACTCATTAACCACAAGCATTGCTAGTCATCTTAACCTCTAAATATCCAACCATGACGCAGAATTTTTTTTATTATACGAGTTACGTTAGAAATTAAGGTCAGGGAAATTAAAACAATGGATTTAGTTTAGTTTGTACAAAGAACAACAAGCAAGCTGTTCAACTTTTATAATTCCCCGTGGTTAGGTTCATTCCTCTCGTTATAACAGACAAGAAACATAGTGAAATTCTACCCCGTTACTGGAGACGAGCCAATCGATGTGATCAAGCAATATAAAAACGCTAACTCAGGTAATGACAAAATTCCGATACGAATCACGAGGATATCACCCCCATTATATACATCTGTTATTCTACGCTTTTGCAACCCATAATTTCCTTGAGGTGTTAACCTGGATAGCTTCAAACTTTCAAAGGTTTAGTCTCGATTCAAGTCTGATGATAACAACTTTTTTTAAGAACGAATAGGCCATATCAGTTACCTCTCTAAAGCTGGTGACACGGCAGACAACAGTCATACTATCAAGTTGTTCATATCTTACAGGACAAACAGGAAGCAGGATGTTTAATTACCATCGCCCTGATCCTTCGTCGAGATCTCCCACAAGGCTATATTCTTGAACCAGGATTGTTTTTACCATTGATATGAATCATAGTTAACCCAGCGTAAATATATACCTGGTAACAATTGTTTTGCTTATGATATAAACTTTGCACAAGTCAGATAGATTCTCGCTTCCTTTAAACACACATTTATTGTCGAAGTATTGAAGTGTCAGTCACAAGTTATCCTCGCTCGTGTGTATAGGATTATGATGATGGTTACCTATATCTTCATCTTATTATAATATAATTTCCCTTTGTGTTATAACTTCCATTGTCACTACATGCTCTATATAATTCGATACTGTTGCATTACTCTTCTTATTTGTGTTTCCTCTAATTTATCAACTAGTTTCTAAAATCCAGTGTCCTGTAATCCTCGCCCACAGATCTAAGATGAAGTTCCTAATCTAACCAAGAATATGGTTATGTTATCCAATTATGCATTTCCTGAATTTAATGTTTTAGTCTATATGTGTGTGTTTATGAGGTGCTTATTCAAGAGAGTTACACAGGTCTTAATGGCTCACTCAGTCATGTCTCTATGATTGTACTTATATAATATGCATCTAACGTATCTGTGTTTTTCTGGCTAAATAAACTGTTTCAATTCAAATTCAATTCAATTCAACGTACGTGAAATCAAGATGTATACATGTATTGATTTCCTGTTTGTATTCCAATCAGTGACTGTATCTGTGGTCTTAACCTCCGACACAATACTAACAATATATCGTCAGGAATCCAATTAAACTCATCCTTATTCGCCACCGTCTCCATACCCGTCTGTCCCCCGTGAGCAGTAAGTTTCGTGGTGGTGGTGCTGGGGGGGGGGGGTGGTTGTCACGTGCACCATCTGTTGTACTACCTGTGTCTAACTCAGGTAACGGGTCTAGATTCCACCCACCTCCTCCTCCTCCTCCTCCCTCATTTGAATATAACACACACTGAGTTGTCTTGTTGTGTTCCTCATAGTTGCTTTAGGGATTGTTGCGTCAAAGTGGTAATGTTATTATGTTTTATTTTCCCAAGATTCGGACTGGTGTGAGGATAAATATTATTCAGATAACGTTACTCCTAACTCCCTTATCCTAACTTAATGTTGTATAATTATGAAATAAGACCAATTTAGCTGTATTTGGGCTAATGGCAATGGGGAATTTTTAACTAATAGAAAATACAAGCTATTTTGATAGGCAAATGTCCTGAAAAATTGAATTTCAGTAGAAAAGCATAGGCCATCTCAGATGCCCTCGCATTTATAAAAAGAAAAAAATATGGCGAATGATAACACTGGTCAACACAATTTTTCTGGCACAAGGTTTTTAAACGGATTTTAAGTAAATTTGGGGTGCAGAATCCAAATATGACTTTGGTTTTTGTCTATCACATCAGGTTTTTGAGATATACCATATTGCACTTTTGCTGGGAAACGTAAACTTTTGGATCAAAATTGACGGTTTAAACATGTATACATAAATTTTTTCAGCATTATAATTTGTATTTTTCTATAACCAAAAATTGTTAATATCAAATTGGAAAGTTAATGCACATATAATATTTAAATGTAACATTGAAGGGTGAAAAAAAACAATTAATGTACGGTAGAAATAGTGCAAGTATTAAGATCAAGTTACAGTTACATAAACTTCCTCTTTTTGGCCGATCTCTTATGTACAGCTTCTGGAATGTCTCTCATCAAACTCCAGCAGTAGTCCGCCATCATGTTCGAGTCCCATCGACCTTGGTAACGTTCTTCCATTACTTTAATGTCTTCATGAAAGCGCTCCCCTTGCTCCTCGCTCACTTCTCCCAGATTTTCTGGAAACTCGTCCAAGTGACTGTGTAAGTAGTGAACCTTGATACTCATTCTGCATCCAAGTGCTTGTAAACACAAGAGCAGCTCTTCCACAATTTCTTGATAGTTGTCCGCTTTCTTGTTCCCTAAGAAGTTCCGCACCACATTAGAGAAAGCATTCCAAGTTCTTGCCTGTGCCTCAGTCATTGTTGCAAGGAAGTGTGGATCTCTGAGTAGTGTTCTTATTTGAGGTCCATCAAAAATCCCTGCCTTTTTCTTCTCGTCGCTAAGACTTGGAAAGGTTGAGCATATATATCTGAAACACTCTCCACTATGATCAAGAGCCTTGACGAATTGCTTCATGATACCAAGTTTTATGTGCAGAGGAGGAAGGACAATGTTTTTCCTGTCAACCAGAGGATCGTTAATGATATTCTTGTCACCAGGCGTCAAACTATGTCTTGGTGGCCAATTCTTTTTCACCCAATGGTCTGCTGTAGCCCTGCTGTCCCAGTAGCACAGAAAACAGGGGTATTTTGTGTCCCCTCCTTGCTGACCCAATAGAAAGTTTACCACTTTCAAGTCCACACAAATTAACCATTCATGAGCATGGTATTGCAACCTCTCTAGAACAGTCTTAATGTTTTCATACTCTTCTTTAATTTGTACAGAATGTCCGATTGGAATTGAACCATACTTGCTTCCGTTATGAAGAAGAACACATTTCAAGCTCCTTTTAGAACTGTCAATAAAAAGTCTCCAATCCTTACTATCATATGCTGGTAGTCCCATGGAGAGAAGAAGTCCTTCTACATCATTACAAAAAACAAGCTGGTCATATGAATGAAAGTACTTCCGCAGTTGCTCTTCTCTGTTGCGATAAAAGGAGACACTCGTGCCAGGTTTTAAGAGTCGTTTCTCTTGAAGCCTGGAAGCTAACAATTCAGCAGACTGTTTTGGCAAATTTAGATCTCTGACCAGATCATTCAATTCTGACTGAGTAAACAACGTTGGCTTTTCACAATCTTCACCAGATGGCTTGAAAAGATCAGTCTCTTCATCTTCATCAGTAGAAACAGGTGAATTCCGGTCTATATCCTCAATCTCTGGTAGCTCAGTAAATTCTGGCACGTTACGTGATGGAGCAAATCTGAGATCAGATTTGGATTCAGCACCTTAAAGTTAGTAAAAAACAGTTAAAAGGTTTCAATAACATGATGAAAATCTTTTATCATACTAGCTAGGAAGTAGCAGAGACGGGTCAGGGTCATCCTGTAACAGTACACATTTCTCTTCGCTTTTTAACTTTTTCATTCTGTCTGGTAAAAAACGACTCCCCTTTTCTCCAGGATTTTACCATTGTAGTTAATATTAATAAGCTGTGAGATGAACGCTTCAGATGACTGTATATAACAGGAAATGCATAACAGTGAGCACGATCCCAGGAAATGATATTGTGACGAGCAAAACAAAATAAAAACATTATTACCAAGTACGGTACCAGATGATGACGTGACTTAATAGGCATTCACTTATTTTTCACATGTAGCAGATGACGTCATGGCATGATACTGAATACACTAATGTTTTTATTCTTTTCACCATAATCAAGGAGATATTATTGTGAATGGAGTAAATAACGAGACACACAGTTGCCTACGTTGCTCTACGTCAGCTGACTGGATGGAAACAACGCGTCTCACGGTTCTCCATTTGCTGAGTATTCCTTCTTTTGACTGCCATAACAGGAAGGTAATGACAAGGGCTGAGAGTCAGAACATATAGTTTACAATTTGTTAATGGCGAATGAGGGGGACGTAGACCCGGTGGGGAAAAGGGGGGGAAGGAGGAGGAGGAGGAGTAGGGGATTATGGGAGGGGATGAGGTGACGTGAACATATGGAAGGCGTGGTACTACTGCTGGTTATTATGATTCAAATTCTTATCTAAAACAGCTGCTGCCTCAGTTGACAGTGTTGCAGTTTTACTGTTTTCGTCTCTCTCTCTCTCTCTCTCTCTCTCTCTAATAAGTTCCCTTCTCTCTTTTTAAATGCATTTCTATCTCCTCATCTGTCTGTGTGTCTTTCCCTATTTATATTGCTGTTTCTCTCTCATCTTATTCACAGTTTTTTTTATCTCTATATATCTATTTTTATCATTCTGTTTAACCTTTTCCATCCTGCTATACACCATTTCTCTAATTCTCAATCTCTGTTTAAACATGTATTTCTTTCTCTCCATTTTTTCCTCTTTGCCCCACAATTTCTCTCCCTCTTGCTTTAAATCTCTACGTTTATTTATATAAATCTATCTCTTAGATTCTCTCACTTTCTCTCCCTCTCTGTATCTGGTTTTATATGCCTATCTCTAATTATTATTTTTTTGTTTTGCCACTCTTTAATCTCTCTCTCTCTCTCTCTCTCTCTCTCTCTCTCTCCACCATACAGGTAATGCTTACACTACCCGTCTTCATTCACTCACTCCGTGTTACAAGGCGCTGTAGCCGCTAGACACGGTTAGGATACAAATACCTCTGGCAGTATATCTCTCAAGCAGATGTGAACAAAACTAAATGTAAAGTGTGCGGCCAGACACGGGGTCACACACTCGAACACTGCGCCCTTGACTGTGTGAAAATAGAACCTTACAGGACAGGTCCAAGCACACTGTGTGTGAAATGGCACAACACTAATCTCTAATGGCAAGATAGCTGACATATTATGAGTGTATCCACTTATACTGCACTTAGTAACTAAGTGTGAGGCATATTGCCTCACACTGCTGCACTCACGCAGTCAACCTCTATGTACAGAATGAAACAAACAATATATTTGAAATACTTTAACATTTAATGTCATAATACCCTGACACCTGGGGTCTGCTATAAACACCCTTTGTGATCTCTACTCTATAATCCTTTGGCGTTCCCGCTCACAAGATGAATAAGGGGTGCACAATAAACTAGCCACTGTAAGTGGCAAAATTCAGAGACTCATTTCCACGCCGTGAACATATGACGCAGTAATAATTTCATTCGTCTCAGCTCTATATGTCTTTCCTCCGGCCACTCACCCCTTGCCTCCTTCATCACGTCTAACACGTAGTGGTGGTGGTCGGTGTGTCGACACTTTACGAGGAGCAGAAAGTTTTGCCACAGGTTACCACAGATTTACCTCATACCAATATACTGTATATACTACCACAGATATAAAAGGTTCTACAACACACTAACCTAATACCAAAACCAACTAGTAGTGTATTATAGTATTTGGTAGTACTTAATAGGTTTGTCATAGTCTGTGGTAATATTGGCTACGTTTGTGGTAGTCTGTGGTAGTGTTGGGTATAAGTCTGTGATAGTCTGTGATAAATCATTCAGCTGGTTTATACAGTGGAGTGTTGGATCACTTGTTAAAAAGGGTTCAATTCTCCATCGGTGTATTCTCTATCCTCCCCGAGATGACGGAACCCATCATGTATCCCCTATCTTCACCCCCCCCTATAGTAGAGAGGGGAGGTGACAGGAGAAGAAAGCAAGGCAGAAAAGAGAAAGGGAGATAAATTAGAAGGTGGAACGGAATTTTGGCAAGAGGGAAATTGCCTGAGGAGATTAAAAGAGTACTAAGTGAGAGAGGAAAGGGCATTAGGGAAGGGTAGAATGTGTTAGAAAAGGGGAAAGGGTGTTAAGGGAGTGGGAAAAGGACATTAGTAAGAGGAAAATGGGTGATAAGAGGAAGAAAAGGAAACTAGGTAGAAGAGGAGCGTGTTAAAGAGCTATAGATGGTAGGAAGAGCTTGGGAGATGTGTACTGTTTTAGTGATGCCCAGCTGAGTAAAAGACGCTCCTCAGCTTTATAGATTTTAGTGTCTCCAGAAAATAATATAATGGCCGGGTTTACCTTACTTTTGACTTTCTTGCTCATTTGTTTTATTTGTTTTGGAGTACACATTTAACGAACCCTCGACATAACGAACTTTCTTCTCTATATAGTCCGGTAAATGGAGGTTTCACAGTTTAATGAATTCGAATTTTTTTTTTTTGCACTAGAATAAGAATCTAGTTAATCTGTTTGATGTGAAGATTAATCATTAGACAAAGACTGAAGAATTTGTATATTGTGTTTAAGCAAATAAATTCAAATGACCCTAATGTTCTTTAATTTGTCAGATAAGTAAGATAAGTGGAATTAAACAATGAGATGTATGAATGTTTAAGTAAATTGTAAGTCCTTGTTGATATGTGTAAAGTATGATACAAGAATCTTATATGTCTTACTCAAGGGAAAAAAAATTAAGGTTGCAGTAAAGATGCACAAGGAAATTTTTATCTGAACCTTTCAAAATTATTACTTGAGACCACCTAAACACTTAAATTGTTTGTTAATTAGAGGCTAAGCAAAACATAACATACCTTAAAGGAAACCAAAGGGAAATCATAACACGGAAAGATCCAAACGCTTTTGTGAATGTTGAAGGAGTAATGTACACAACTACCTGAGCGATGTAGAGTCATAATTCTTTACGTGTTGCTGTTCCTAGTGGTTACCTGCGTATTATAAAGAATCGCGTGTCCAGTGTGTGTGTGTGTGTGTGTGTGTGTGTGTGTGTGTGTGTGTGTGTGTGTGTGTGTGTGTGTGTGTGTGTGTGTGTGTGTGTGTGTGTGTGTGTGTGTGTGTGTTCTAACCTCTACCATCTGCTTCATTCCTTCCAAACATAAAATCAGTACACCTTTTTTAACTAAAGTGCACATATTTTTTTTCTGAATACCAGTGGTCTCTAGATATCTATTTCTAATGTATAGACAAATATGCATAACCACGACGAGTGAAAAGTTAACAGCGGTGAGCATAAAACCGACTTTTATTGTCTATGGAATTGCTTAGTGAATTAATGAATGGTGTGACAAAAAATAATGAAAATAAAGCAATAGTAATGATCTAAAGTTAGGTTAGGTTAGTATAACACAGAGGGGTTATATGGTTGGCCGTTACTACTCCTACTACCACACACACACGCACACTCACGCACACACACTTCCTGGTGGGGGAGCGTGACAACTGGAACATCTGCTACTCCCTGAGAGTCGCCGTTACCATGACAACGGCGTCTACCCCAGGGTCAGTGGTCGTGGTGTGAAGAAGTCGTAGGGAGGTGGATCACTGGTCGTAGGTAAGACTAGGTGTAAGGAGAATGACGGTATAGATGATGGGGACATTCTTCCTTCGTTACGTCTTACTGGTTTCTCCTGCCCCTTCTTCTTTGCTTTGATCTCCCCTCCGTTTTCTTCTGTTTCCATCGTTGCGCCTCTCATTTGTCCTTCCATCTGCCTACCACTTCCCATACGCTGTCTCTTTCGTTTCATGTTTCACCTTCCTGTTCCTCTACTTTATTTACCCATCCCATGCCTCTTTCATTCCCTATCCCACCTCCCTTTTACTTCAGCATTCCTCGTTCAATCTCTCTTCCCATTTCTGTCTTTTCTCTTGCATTGCCTCTTTCTCTGGCCTTCAACTTGCTCACTCTATTTCTTATCCCTTCTCTGTCTTCTCCATTTCCCTATCTCTCCTCTCGTCTTGTCTTTCTCCGTCTCCCCAATAGAGTACAGAATTTAGTAGCGTTATACATCAGGTCTGCCATATGGAGGTGACATCTCCTCTCCCTCAAGGCTCCCTCGTTACCTTACACCACCACCAACTCAACCAACTAACGGAGCGAAACTGGTTCATCTATTATAAGTGGTCCTGTGAACGTCTGTCCGCCTGCCGCCCCCTCTCTCGCTCGCTGGGTGTGTTGATACCGGGAAAAAATTGAGGTGGTAAGTTTGGATCGTCTATGACTCCATGTTATATAAGTTTTGTTTTCTGTTGTGGTTTGAGAGGCCTTGTTATGTGTTTGTTCTACTTGCATTAATGTTATGTTTTTGTAATCCTTATTGTCCAAGTGTTTATATAGCTCTTTTCCCTATCAATGACAATAATAAAGGAGAGCGTCTAGTTACTAAAGTGAAATAAAAGCTTCTTGTCTTTCTCTCACTCTCTTGTTGTACGCATATAAGAAGTAACAAATTATTATCAATCTATAAGACGTACTGACATAACCTAACTAGTTTCCGTCGTGTGTGATGTTGATTTACTCTCGCCAATTACTGTTACTTCCACTTAAGACTCGTCATAACATATTGTATTACAGGTCTTTGCTTTCCTCTTGCATCTCTCTATGTAAGTCTTCATTTCTCCTTCCATTTTTATCGCTTTCCCTATGTCCCATGTCCCAATATCACTCTTCATATTTTTCTTCTTTTTTACTTATTTTCATTTTTGCCTTTTCTCCTCAGTTCTTCTTTTGTCTTCACTTTCTTTATTGCTCTTCCTGTACATTCCTCCGCACTCTTATCTATGATCCCCCCTCCCTATTTTCGGCCGATTATTTCTCTAATCCTCTGTTTTTTCCACATAATCCTCATCCTTATCTAATCTTCCATCGTTTTGTTTATCTTCAACCACATTCCTTCACTTTTTCTCATCTTACCTCTTGTTATTCCTTTTAATTCTAGGCATTTGCTTATTTTGCTCACCTCTAACCCTTCAATCTATCCCTTCATACACTCCTCTAAATTACATTCTCCATTTCATCCCATCCCATACACTCCCATTCCTACACCTCCATCCTTCACCTTAATCCTACATATATTTCTTTCACCCCCATCCCTACATCCTCCATTCATCCTCTCCGTTTATCGTTTAGGTGGAGGAGGCGACAGATACCTGTATGTTACCTGACCAATCAAATGGTAAGTCACCAGACCACGGCAGCACCACCACCACCAGTCCCTCCTTCTCCGCCAGGCGCGCCCGTTGTCACACTACCGGAACACATGACGGTACTCACAACCGTTGTTTACCGTTGTTGTCTGTTTTGTAACGGACGATGAATGCCGTTTATGATATTTTGTATAATGGTGTGTGTGTGTGTGTGTGTGAGTGTGTGTATGTAATTTCCCGAACCACTGTGGAGCAGCAGAATGTAAAAAGTGTAATTTTTTGTATTCTGAATAAGGGAGAGAGAGAGAGAGAGAGAGAGAGAGAGAGAGAGAGAGAGAGAGAGAGAGAGAGAGAGAGAGAGAGAATTTTTTTATTACTTGTAGTCGCTTTGGAAGAATATTCTGTTGCTGTGTACTTTTGGTATTCTTTCATGAGTCTACAACACACATACACACACACACACACACAAGAGTCATAAGGAAGGCGCTCATAATATCAGTTACGAGTCCCACTAAACAGCTGGCGACAGGTAGTAAACACTGCCTTTCTAACCTTGCAAAAGAGCAAAAGATAATAAAAAAAACCCAAGAGACGAAAAAAAATAAGAAAGTGGTGAAGAAGTCATAAAATTAAGAACTGAAAAAAGAAACGAGGTAAAGTTCAGAAACCGTAGCTGACAGGTGTAGACAGAGAGCAATAAAACAGAGAAAAAGAAGAGAAAATAAATAAAAGTGTGTGTGTGTGTGTGTGTGTGTGTGTGTGTGTGTGTGTGTGTGTGTGTGTGTGTTCGTAAATGTTAAGCTCCATGGCCAACGTGTGAATGGTGTAAAGTCATTACCCAGCATGACTGTGTAATTTAGTATGGCTAGGTTAGGTTAGGTTAGGTTAGGTTAGGTTAGTACCACATCTTCCTTGTACAGTGCCGGTACCTCCCATTACACTCCCAATACCTTTAAACTTGGGTTATATTCTAATATATCTAAGCAATAAAATATATTTCTTTGATGGACAAGAACAAAATGTAACACAAAATGAGAAAAGTTTTAAGGTGAAGCTGTGATATGCGATAGTCTTAAGGAAACTCTCATTAAAGAAAGGAAGAGAAAGTACGAGACACGTTGACATGTTATAATTAGAGTCAAAGGGAAGTTAATGTCAGGTATAAACAGAGGAGGAGTAATGGGGTGAGGGGTGTGAGTGTGTGTGAGGTGGGGAGGAGATAGTATACCCTGGTCACCCACACCCCTCTCCTCCCTCATACAACCTTCACTGTCAGAGTAAAGGAAGATGTTGGTTCGCTTACAATCAGAAGGTGTGTGTGTGTGTGTGTGTGTGTGTGTGTGTGTGTGTGTGTGTGAAGGGGGAAGCAGCTGAGTCACTGTTACCTGACATACAAAGGGAAAAGAGGAGACACATCAACCCGGATAAACCAACCCGTTTCTAATCCTTTAATATGAGACTTCCTGACACTGGGAGGATTATCTGAGGTACTCTGGAGGGCAAAATATGTAAGGAGGAAGGGAGGGAGGAAGTATGAGAGAGAGAACCACTAACACCTGCATATGTGTGTGTGTGTGTGTGTGTGTGTGTTGACCCTCAGTCGTTTTAGCTGCCCACCAAAATTCATCGCCATTGTGAGGCATCTCCACGGTGGCATGAACGGCAGTGTCCTACACAACGGCACCGAGTCTGAGTTCTTCCCCATCCCAACAGAGGTTAAACAAGGGTGTGTATTGGCACCAACTCTCTTTTCCATATAGGAATTCAACTTTTGGCTTATATTGCTAAAACATAATGATCAAATTTGCATAGTTTCCTTTCAGTAGTTGTTTACACACAATGGGCGGTACACAACACTTTTTACGTATACAGTACTGAAAAAAATACCTTCTGTTTCTTTTTTATAGTTAGCTGATCCTGGTTAGTGACTCTTGGTGCCAACCGAAGTGGTAAGCGGATGGCACCAGTCCTCACTTACCAGGATCACCAACACAACAGTCCCACACGGGTGATCAGCCCGGGTGAGTCTTGACCTATGCCCCACAGAGCCCGACGGTGCCAACAGTCCGTCAGGCCACCACGAGGTGGTATACGGAATAGTTTTTGGAAGTTGTATTTATGTATCCTGAACCTATATATTGATTATTTACCTGTTATTGTATTACTGTTGGGAATAATTAAGATTAAATGTGATATATGATGTAGTGTGAGTGAGGATAAGACGCGCTGTATCAAGTATTGACAGAGTTAAGTAATTTTCCTGATAATATGTGTGTGTGTGTGTGTGTGTGTGTGTGTGTGTGTGTATGAGTAAAACTCGTCAGTAAATGTTATTAATGACAGCATTAAAGGAACAATACCTAATACGTTATTTTCACCACAGTATCATCCATAAAACAATTAAACTAAAGTTATATATTGGTAATATAATGCAAAATTTCCCAATATTTTATGTTGGGATAACTGAGAACTATTTCCAATTCGAACATTAGTTGTCAACATTGTTACGATAAATTAGCCTTCAAACACATTTTTAATACACCCTGTAACTCCCTTAATATAAACAAATGAAAAGGCGTCAGGGTGATGTTAAGGGGAGGTGATGTGACGTAAGGAGACGAAGGGGAGGGGAGGGAAGGTCTGTGCGCACTTGACAAAGAACAGGAGACAGTTGCACCGCTATACTGTTGTATTAAGTAAGAAATACTAAATATCTGAATGCTATTACTTTTGGTTGTAGTGTCATTGAGATAAATAACAAAACATTATTACAGCCTGTCTGCTATAGTTGAGGACATAAGTCATGCTCTTCATGTCAACTTTGGGCTAAACCTGAGCCATGACGAAATGTGCCTAGGCATGAAGAGAAAATGTATCTCTGTGTTTTTTTTTTGTATGCTACGAAAATATACTATACAATCTTAAGAGTGCAAATATGTGTGTAATGATTAGAGATGATGCTTCTCCCGCCACGTAAGTGATTTGGTAAACAGGTAGAAAATTAGGTGATTGGACAGAAATGCTGCAGGCAAGACTACTGACTTTGTCTCACAATCCGAGGCACCACGTCACCACCACACCACACTCCAAAAAGCCTGGCACTATAACATCTCTTAGACTTTGCTTGAGGATAAATAAAGTGGTAGATTTATACTGTGTAACCAACTGTTTCAACCTTACATTGTCACTGCAAGACAGGTAATATTCACTCCACGTTAGGGGAATTAAAAGCGTCCATACTACACTAATTAATCTTATGTAGATGGTGCCGGTCCATGTAGTGAGTCAAATTATATCATTGTGGTCCCAGGCTACTGTGTGCACCTCACGTTTCACCGAGTAACTTAGAGGATTCGGATTCACGTACAGATACTTATGGGGTTCACACCTCACGGAAAGAATGGATTGACAACGCTGAGTGTACTAGGCGGAAATGTCCCCAACTGCACGTAAGACTCAGATTCTCTTTCAACCTGCCCCTGGTTCAGACCCTCTCTAATGTTACCCACTTTCGGTATCTCGGTTCCCACCTGCTCACCACCGCAGACATCGATGAAGAGATTCAGCATCAAATCATATGTGCATCTCAAGCCTTTGGCAGACTCCGAAACCGTGTCTTCAGCAGTAAGGAGCTGAAATTATCAACAAAGTTGCACGTATATCGAGCAGTGGTCCTCCCCACCCTGTTATATGGCAGTGAGACATGCGTTACATACAGGAGGCACTTTAAGGTACTTGAAAACTTTCACCAACGTAGTCTACATTCCATCCTCCGTGTTCGCTGGGAAGACAAGAGAGCAAATACCAGTATTCTTGCTGACACCAACTGTAGGAGCATCGAGGCTACCGTTATCCATGAACAACTACGCTGGACTGGCCATGTTACCCGTATGGGCGACAGTAGACTGCCAAAGCAGCTAATTTACAGTCACCTAACGAATAGTAAACGTAACGCCTGTGGGTAACTGAAAAGGTATAAGGACAGTCTTAAGACAAACCTGAAAAAGTGGGAGTCGATTACTCCACATCGTAACGCTTGGAGGAGCACCACAAGAGAAGGTGTCAATATTTTCGGGTTAACCCAACTGCAAACCGAGGCAGACAAGCGCCAACGCCGGAAAAAAAACGATGCCACCGCCTCTCTCGCAATAGATGTAGCCCTCCACATGTACAACGAATGTGAACGACTCTGCCGGTCCAGTAGCGGCCTCTTTAGTCACCTCAAAACTCACCAATGAAGGTGACATCCCTAATAACACATATATCATTGTATCATAGCTGGATGATCGTCATACTCGATTCCGAGTGACAGCAAAGTAGTAGTAGTAGTAGTAGTAGTAGTAGTATTGTGTATTATTAAGTTCTCTCTGATCAGTGAGTGGGTATACGATTTTATATCCATCTTATCCATGTAATAGTTTGTCTGTAAATATTGTATTTTTTACGTTCTGGAACCTGCTTTAGGATATTATTGGTCTAGCACTCATAAATTTCTGAAACCTTGTAATATCTTCTACTGTCTTGTGGTATTTCATTCAGTCGTTTCGTTTCCTAATATTGCACTTTTTTGAGAAGTTTGAAGTGTCAGTCAGTGCTAAGACAGTCACCAGGGATCGAACCAACATAATTCGATAAAGTTTTTTGATGCCAAGCAAAACAATTGAATGACACGCAAACAGGAGATTTAATGGGAATATACAGGAATTGTTTGAGGCGATAACTTAAAAATGGAAAGCAGACACTAAGGAGAAGGAGGAGGAGGAGGGAGATATATGTCGTGTAATGGAGATTAAAGGGATAATTATAGGAAACGAGGATAAAGTTGGGAGAACTGAGGGAACATAAAATGGAAGTGCACAGAGAGAGAGAGATAGAGAGAGAGAGAGTATAACACACACACACCTTCACACCGACAATCAATCAACACAGGAAAAACATTATTTACTCAACCTCATCATAAACACTCAACTCAACCAAGAAGAAAAAAGTACCAGACCACTATACCACCACCACAGTACACACAACAGACACCGCAGTTTCTCTCCGTAACCAGAGAAATTTTTACTGTATTTTTTTTTAATGGGATTAGCCGACCAGGACACAGGTCAATGACCCACATCAGGGCCTGGGGCGAAAATATTATAATAATAATAATAGTAATAATAATAATAATAATGATAATAGTAATAATAATAATAATAATAATAATAATAATAATAATAATAATAATAATAATAATAATAATAATAATAATAATAATAATAATAATAATAATAATAATAATAATAATAATAAATAAATAAATAACCTCCCAAAAAGATCAATAGTGAGAAACAATACAAGTATGTTGTGTGGTCAAAGTAAGAGAAACAATTGAGACCCTGCAATTGTGTGTAAATGAGGCAGAAAGTCAGATCAGCAACCTGGGATTTGGTCACAATTTTTGTGATGCCATATGCTTCGAATATCTTCCCAGGCGGTAGTACCTCCCTGTTTGATAGCTGCCTACTACCTACTACTTAGTGTATGACCTAAAACGTAGACTTAATGGTTAAAGGGTTAAAGACCTATACGATGTTGAAGCGTAGTTATAACATAAACATCACTACACTACATAATATGGTGGATCTACAGTAGTCTCCCTCCTGAATGGCTAACTATTTTCTCTAGAAATTAAGAGAAAGTGGAAAGATCATGACAAGAGCTATCAATTTAAAGACCATTGGCCTGTGGAGCGCATCTATAGCCATCAATCCTTGTAGCCTAGGTGCTTCATCACAGTAGGCAGTGTTTTTGTGGCGTGGATCATGTTTTAGGCGATCCTGTAACACGAACAAAGGGCGTGGTAATGATATGACGTGGACAGAGGGAGTGGTAATGCTATGGCGTAGACACAGGGCGTGGTAATGTTATGACGTGGACAGAGGGAGTGGTAATGCTATGGCGTAGACACAGGGCGTGGTAATGTTATGGCGTGGACAGAGGGCGTGGTAATGTTATGACGTGGACAGAGGGCGTGGTAATGTTATGACGTGGACAGAGGGAGTGGTAATGCTATGGCGTAGACACAGGGCGTGGTAATGTTATGGCGTAGACAGAGGGCGTGGTAATGTTATGGCGTGGACAGAGGGCGTGGTAATGTTATGACGTGGACAGAGGGAGTGGTAATGCTATGGCGTAGACACAGGGCGTGGTAATGTTATGGCGTAGACAGAGGGAGTGGTAATGCTATGGCGTAGACACAGGGCGTGGTAATGTTATGGCGTAGACAGAGGCGCGGTAATGTTATGACGTGGACAGAGGGGCGTGGGTAATGTTATGACGTGGACAGAGGGCGGTAATGTTATGACGGGACAGGAGGAGTGGTAATGCTATGGCGTAGACACAGGCGTGGTAATGTTGGCGGCGTAGACAGAGGGAGTGGTAATGTTATGGCGTGGACAGAGTGGCGTGGTAATGTTATGACGTGACAGAGGAGTGGTAATGCTATGACGTGGACAGAGGGAGTGGTAATGTTATGACGCAGACACAGGTGGGCGTGCAGGTAATGTTATGACGTGACAGAGGTCGTGGTAATGTTATGGCGTAGACAGAGGGAGTGGTAATGCATATGGCGTAGACAGAGGGCGTGGTAATGTTATGACGTGACAGAGGAGTGGTAATGCTATGGCGCAGACACACACAGGGCGGTAATGCTATGGCGTAGACAGAGGAGTGGTAATATAATGGCGTGACAGAGGGCGTGGTAATGTTAAGACGTGGACAGAGTGGCGTGGTAATGTTAGTGATGGATACAGAGGGAGTGGTAATGTTATGACGTGACAGAGGGAGTGGTAATGTTATGGACGTAGACACAGGGCGTGGTAATGTTATGACGTGACAGAGGTCGTGGTAATGTTATGGCGTAGACAGAGGGAGTGGTAATGTTATGGCGTAGACAGAGGGCGTGGTAATGTTATGACGTGGACAGAGGGAGTGGTAATGCTATGGCGTAGACACAGGGCGTGGTAATGTTATGGCGCAGACAGAGGGAGTGGTAATGTTATGGCGGACAGAGGGCGTGGTAATGTTAAGACGTGGACAGAGGGCGGCGGTAATGTTAAGTGACGTGGACAGGAGAGTGGTAATGTTATGACGTGACAGAGGGAGTGTACCGCGGCGTAGGACACAGGGCGTGGTAATGTTATGACGTAGACACAGGGCGTGGTAATGCTATGGCGTAGACACAGGCGTGGTAATGTTATGACGACAGAGGGCGTGGTAATGCGTTATGACGTGGACAGAGGGAGTGGTAATGCTATGGCGTAGACACAGGGCGCGTGGTAATGTTATGGCGTAGACAGAGGGAGTGGTAATGTTATGGCGTAGACAGAGGCGTGGTAATGTTATGACGTGGACAGAGGAGTGGTGGTAATATATGGCGTAGACACAGGCGTGGTAATGTTATGACGTGGACAGAGGGCGTGGTAATGTTATGACGTGGACAGAGGAGTGGTAATGTTATGGCGTGGACAGAGGGCGTGGTAATGTTATGACGTGACAGAGGGAGTGGTAATGCTATGGCGTAGACAGAGGGAGTGGGTACGTTATGGCGTGGACAGAGGGCGTGGTGTTCGTTATGACGTGGACAGAGGGCGTGGTAAGTTATGACGTGACAGAGGGAGTGGTAATGCTATGGCGTAGACACAGGGCGTGGTAATGTTATGGCGTGACAGAGGGAGTGGTAATGTTACGGCGTAGACAGAGGGCGTGGTAATGTTATGACGTGACAGAGGGAGTGGTAATGCTATGGCAGTAGACACAGGGCGGTAAATGTTATGGCGCAGACAGAGGGAGTGGTAATGCTATGGCGTAGACACAGGGCGTGGTAATGTTATGGCGTAGACAGAGGGCGTGGTAATGTTATGACGTGGACAGAGGGCGTGGTAATGCTATGACGACAGAGGTAAGGCGTGGTAATGCTATGACGTGGACAGGAGTGGGTGTGGTAAATGATATGGCGTGGACAGAGGGCGTGCAAATGTTATGGCGTGGACAGAGGGCGTGGTAATGCTATGGCGTGGATGGAGGCGTGGACAAAGGGAGTGGTAATGCTATGGCGTGGAACGGAGACAACACAACAGCGTCATCATCACAGAGGTATCTGGGTGGCGCCTCTCTTTTCATGGCGAATCAAGTACTTATTTTTCTCCTGGACGTCATCATCTTGATCCTTCATGTGTGGCGTAGGGAGGTAGGGGAGGTGAGAGGGAGGGAGTGGGGTAAGAGAGAGGGAGAAGTGGGGGGGAAGATGGGAGGGAGATATGGATGGTGGAGCAGATAGAGGAGGGAGGGAAGGAGGGGGAAGTAAGCCAGGAGTGAGGGTTAAGATGGAGGGAACAAGAAGGGGAAAATATGAAAAAGAATAGATGGAAAAGGGAAGGAGGAAGAGAGGATGAGGGAACAGGTGGAGAAAGGAAACACGGGATAGAGAAAAAGATGGAGGGTGGGAAGCAGAGAGGGAAAGAGTGGGGGGAGGAATAATGGGAGAGGGGAAGAAAGAATGTGAGCAGGGAGGAAAAGAGGGAGGGAGAGATAGAGAGATAGTAATGGAGGAAACAGAGGGAGGGAGGAGGTTATGTGGCTGGGAGAGAAGGAGGAGGAAGTGAGGAACAAGGTGAGGCATGACTTGGGGATCAGTGAGAGAGAAGAGGTAGAAGAGGGATGGAACAGGAAGATAGGAGGGATCAATGGGGAGGAGAAAGGAAGAAATAGAAAGATACGGAATATGTGAGTAAAGGGAGGAAATAGAGGGAGAGGGGAGAGAGGGAATATGAGGAACCACGTAAGAAAATAAATTGAGAAAGATAGGATAAACGAGACTGTATAAATAATATAAAGAAGAGAGAATGAACTGATTCTGGATTATCGTTCACCTCTAAGGCCTGTGGAATTATGTCTTGTATATAACCTTCCTTGTGGTCATAAAGTTAATTTCATTTTCTCTCCTGAAATTCTTTCCACTTGAAAATTCGTATTAAAGTGTTCAAATAAATTCGTCCATGAAACTTAATAACACGAGAAATAATGTAAACAAATGAAAGAAAGAAACTTGCTTCAAGATATCCTCGTGAAGAGAACTGGCCCTGAGCAGTTTAATACTAATTTTTGTTGAAAATTATTATCACATAAACCTCTCGGTCAACCCATTAGTTTCTTTCACTTTGGATAAATACAAGAGATTGCTAATGATCTCGTGTCTATTCTTAAAAAAAAAAGAATATACTGTATATAAAATTTTAGATTAAAATTTTTCTCCCGAATAGTTTGCCTGAGTGTAGAGGAGTCCCTACTTAGAATGTACACCATTGCAGATGTGCTCCCCGGCAAGAACAAATTCACACAGATGTCACATTACTACTAACCTACTCGATCTTAAGTTAAATAAATGTTATATCAAGACCTTGTGATCAGTATTGGTGTTTATGACACTCGCAGTTACTGATTCTCAGAGCCAAAGAAGAATGTTGTATTTCTAGATAAAGTTGTTTAAAAGGTATGAGAAACTCGTCTCAGTGGTTCAATTCTGGACAACTGAAGTCAAGAGTAGGTAATGTGCAGAATAGGAAGTCCACGGAGCAGTCAGACTGTGATAATAAATAAATACATGATGGGAAGCCTTAACCGACGCTAAGTGACTCAGTTCATTCATAGTTTTAGGGCATGTGAGTTAAAACGACTGTACGACAGGAAATGACACCGTGATACAAACCTCGGAAGCAATCTAAGCGAGTCTATAATCCTGTCAGAAAAAACACAAGGAAGTCATTCACAGTGTACAGAAAAATAAATTGGTAACTGTTATTGTGCTGTTGTCGTTTGTTTAATATTGTTGTGACGCCTCCCATTACGACGTTACTTCTGTCGGTGAATAATAATAACGTCATCTGTGTAATTAACATACAGGGGGATCCTATACTCTACGCTGTGAACGTGAAACACATTAATTTTACCATGAAACCAAGAAGCCTCACAGGTTACATGCAATACGCTGGGTTAAGCTGCCATCACAATCGTAATATCGAGCTAGTGT
The DNA here is from genome assembly GCF_018991925.1 of Homarus americanus. Taxonomy (NCBI): domain Eukaryota; kingdom Metazoa; phylum Arthropoda; class Malacostraca; order Decapoda; family Nephropidae; genus Homarus; species Homarus americanus. Next base: position 3,250,908 of record NW_024749779.1, read on the forward strand.
GATTCATATCGTGTCTTGTCTAATAGAAGTTCCCAGGGAGTCGGTTGTAAAGGGGTTTCAAGACTACCGGGTGTTATCGATGTTGAGAAACTTGTGGGTTTAGTCACCCCGGGGAGGGAAGTGGCAGGCACAGATCACACGGGGTCACGAGGTCAGGAGAGGTGGAGGATTTCGCTCAGTATATACGTGCATGTAAGCTGTTCCTTCAAGCATTTCTTTAGTTCTGTTTCGTCTTTAACTTATCTTGAAAAGTAATGGATAGATTGTATTACACTTCAATTATCTCCATTATCTCTCTTTCTCTTTCTCACACTATCTATGTTTTGTTTTCTCTTAATCTTTCTTCTTAAAACAGATGTAAAAACATAAGTAACCTGTCTCACGTCATAAATATATCTTCATCACCTGCTAATATCATATCTCGTCAAATGAGAATCTTTACCTTAATCATTAAGTAGAATAACATTGTATATTATGAATGTTTTAATAATACCCCATCAAAGTTTATTATCTCCTCCTCACTATAATCGACCTCAAATACTCATCCATCTTACAAATTTATGTCATGCTCTATTATTGTTCGCCTCTGTGATTGTAAACTTTCTGATTGTTTGTATTTCTTTGTGTGTTAGTGGTGTCAAGTGTTCCTTTATTTCTCTTATACCAGTTTGTTTTCTCACTTCCGTCGTGTTAGTATTTCCGCGTTCCTCTTTGCACTTCTTACACCTCCACCCAGCACCTGTTAGTCTGTATGACAATTAAGGCTGATGACGGTGATCACAAGAGTAACTGTATCTTTACCTGTGTTCATTGTCTCATCTGAGTTTTTATTAATGAAATAGGACAAGATGTTAACATGAACTCAATTTCCAATGTAAAAAAAAAATGTATCAATATTTCTCCGCACAATAAAGTGTAATGTACAATATTTTATCCGTATAAGTGATATCGTGATACAGTATAATAAGCCTGTTTATATATTTTTTATTTGGTATTATTGATACCTGTACTATATAATGGTGTTTTTATATAGGTATCTGGTGCTGGGGGAGTTTATATTAGCCTATCATTAAAATATACTTATCATACAATACCTGTTTTTAATTTATATTTTATGTTTAGTTATTGTAAGAACTAGTGGCGAGTGTGAGGGAATATGGTTGGTTGAACAAGGAAAATGGGAGAAGAGATAGGAAAACCGGGAAGAAAACGGGAAGATGGTGGGAAAGGAGAGGGAAAAGAAAATAGGAAGAGGAAAAAAGAGAGGGGGAAGAAAAGAGGAGGAATAGAGAAAGGGAAGAGAAAAGAAGGGTGGGGTGTGTGTGTGTGTGTGTGTAATTAACCTAACGTTTCACTGGGGTGGTCACCGAGCCTTAACTCATAGGGCGTGATCAGTCATCGTCAGACTGTTCCTCTCCCCCAACTCACAGCTCCTAAACCCGGGGGCATCAGGCGTCTTAGGCAAGTTACAATTGTTTATCTGTATTTTTGTGCTTCAACATCTAAGGCTAATTAGGTCCATATACTAGACAACAACTATTAAGAATTACGAAAAAAATCCATTACTTTCGTATCTGTAGCCTACGATTATTTCTCTTCTGGCAAAAATGAAAATACATAGATACTTATGTCGCTTTCCACATGTTCAACACGCCAGCTTTATTTCACCTCTATTTGTAGTGAAAGTCGTTAGAGAGAGTTAGTGTCACGTAGGGTAATTAAAGCTAATTACAGCAGTTACGATGCCACCCGTCATACTTTCCTGACGTACCCACCAAACGCTAACAACCGTGAGCACGTATATCACTTCCGCCCATCGCCCGCATCATCGTTAAGGGCGTGGCACAAACGCTGTAACCACTCCATGACCCGGAGGAAAGCGGAAAAAGGGAACCATGTGGGAAAAAAAGGACAAGGAAACTGGTGTATGTAACTAACCCGGAGATAAAGACAACAGCTCCATCCGGTATTAACACTGAAGACAAATTACCTCACCTCTGATCTCTCCTCAGTTTAGCTACCACAGTTAAATAAATAAATAAATAAAATTATATAAGTAAAGGAAAACAAGAAAGTAATGAAAAATAAAAATAAAGAGGAGAGATAGAATAATAAATGAGTAAAACTGAAGGAAAATAAATAATAAAAGTTTAAATAAAATAAAAATTCCAGAGGAGTAAAAAAAAGTATTTGTAAGGCCAAGTTCAGTAGCATGTAGAGATGGTGGGAGAGTGACGCCCCAGCATGACACACACACTCCATTCATCACTCATCACTAGTACCACCAGCATATCGTTGACACTGCCGCCTTTGCTGATCGTGAGGCTCGTCTAAAACTATCAAAACTTACTCTCATGGGAAAACCTTCGATTCAAGCTTCTGTCTAATAAAGAAGCCTGAGAATAAAACTGGTTGTAATCTTCTAAATGAATTCAAACGTTCTATTATAATATGAAAACTAAACTAGGTTACAGCCCCAACAATAGTAAACAATGATTGATACAGTCATATCTTTGAAACATTTATACTATAGTTCATTTCTTCCTTGAATAAAATAACAAATCACCATTTTGATTAATCACTGTACAGTATTGTCCATATAACAGATGATTTAATTGAGACCACACACACTTCATGGTCATAACCTATCACCATGCGTACATGCGCTAGGGTTGTGCGTGGAGCTGCTCGTTGCGCACACACCGCGACGTCAGAGAGCTCATCGCGTGCGCATACCGGCACCCACACTCACGCCCAAGTCACCTACGACGTGTGGGTTAATGGGAAGGGGAGAGGTTAGGGGATGACTTGAGGAGGGGATAGGGAGGAAGAGGGAGGTGTTGCTTCCATAAAAGTGTTGGAAGCCAGGGAGGTGTTGGAGGTTTGGGAGGTGTTGGAGGCCAGGGAGGTGTTGGAAGCCAGGGAGGTGTTGGAGCCCAGGGAAGTGTTAGAGGCCAGGGAGGTATTGGAAGCCAGGAAGGTGTTGGAAACCAGGGAGGTCTTATTGTTTTTCTCTTATGTTCGCTAAATCTCACTTTCTATATTAAAAATAACTCCGTCACATATTGGACTTTCCTAACATAACATCACACAGGAAACAACGTTACGAATATTTTTTAAGTGTCTTGTACAATTTTGGTATCCGAATAATCACTATAAATATTATAATCTGTATTGAGTTAATTTATACTGAAAAAATATAATGTAGTATTATTGAGTGACCTTGCTCCTACACCCTCACCGTACACCCTAAGCCAGGGGTTTTCAAACTATGGGTCCCGACCCTTCAGTGGGTCGCGAAATAAATAAGAAAAAAAAATAAAATGGGTCGCGAAAATAAATAAGAAAATAAAAATAAATGCACCATAATTTAGGCCTGGTTATCGTAATGTACACTCCACAGTCTAGGAAGCGACTGCAAGGAGAACAGTGTTTGTCTTTGATTTACTCATTTCATATCATTACACTTAGGTTTAATGGGTCGCAATTCAAACTGTTGTTCTGGCTGTGGGTCGCAGTAAAAAAATTTTGAAAAACACTGCCCTAAGCCAACCCGGGACTCACCCTCGCCCTGGGCCCACCTCCTGCGGTTGACAATATGGGTCGGGAGTACGTGTGCCAGTCAGTCCTCTTCTTGTTCTAGTTACACAGAATTATAACGATGAATTACTTCCTACAACGTCTGCTACCACCATCACCATCACCACAACCACCATCGCCGCCAGATATACCGAGGGGATGTCAATGTTTCTAGTAAGTTTGTTCCGTATACTTAAAGACAGCTGTATTAATATGTCCCTTTTGCTGGGATTGTCAGAATGAGGCAAATTAGATCACTTAAATCATGGCATAAGACTTGTAGCCAAAATAATGATGGACAAGCATCGAGACTGCCGCCATTAGATGCGGCCCCTCATCCTAGGTGAGAGGAAGAATGAATGTATGAGTCATTCAGACTCCTAGTGTTGTTAGTCTGTGCCTGACGATACTCTTTCGTGTGTGTGTGTGTGTGTGTGTGTGAGTGTGTGGTGTGTGTGTGTGTGTATTCAATAATAACAGTAATTATAATTAAAATAATAATAATAGTAAAATAATGATAATAATGATTGATAATAATTGTAATAATAATAGTGTGTCGGGGTAGGTGTCTTTATGTAGGGGGGGGGGGAGACGGGGAACTGGGGGTGAGGAGGGAAAGTGTATATCAGTTGGGAGAGATTACAATGCAGACAGAATAACGCGTTGACAATACCGACGGGGTTCCTCATCTGAGCTGTAATCGTCTAGACTCCAGACGTAGCCAGATGAAAATGCTAAAGTTACATTAGGATGAAACGGGGATGAATTATGTTCTAAGTAAGGTGTTCCTTTGCAAAAGGGGACAATTATGAGCAAATGGATTATGGATCTGTTTGCATCTATATCTTGTAGAAGCAGCGAAGTTTTGATTAACCACATGACTACGAGTTGGAACTTCCTCAGAGGAATAAATTCGACTGGCGGAACCCAGAATAAAATTGATGAGAAGACATCGTAGTAAATGGATTAATTAGCAATCAAAATAATCAGGAAGTGGGCATCAGACTAAGTGGTAAACACAGGAGTGGAGCCAACTGTACAGTGTCATAGTGTCATCAATGGACACTCAGATTACATGAAACGTCCTTATTGTTGCCGAGATGGCCTGTGTTAAGAGCTGGTCCCAGAAATGCCTGTATAACAATGGGAGTCACATAGGCGGCGGCTCACACTTGGCTGTGACTCACTATAATGATGGTAGTTGTTATACGTTGTTTCAATGCTTTAATAACTAGGATCTTTAAACGCTACAGTGAGTTATTTTACACACTTGACAAGAATAAATTAGTGTTTAGGATGATACATTTTGAGTGTTATTTTACGTTGTTAATGCCATAAAGTTGTATTATTGTTTAACAGCTGAGGCCTTTAAACACGAATTGTAAAGTAGATCAGACACTAGATATCACTATACGAGTATATAAATAAACTCCCTATACAGTCGTCTTTTGCAGGAATGTGGTAGACAGAAGCTGACCAAGATGAGAGCAGAATCAATAACGATCGTGTTTTATTTATTGTACTATATCTGTTTCACCTATACCACTGTTTTCATCCTACATACTCAGCCGTGTCTGTGTATTTGTTCCATACTAATTCATTGTGTGGCGAGGTGACTGAGTGGCTTCATACGAGTATTTCTCCTGTTGCCCTAAGGATCTACTATTTCCATCTCTATGTACTGTCAGTTTTGGAAGTATAACCTGACAATTATGTGTATTTATAGGTTTGATAATTTCAGTAATACCTTATAATGTAGCCATACTTCCATCTTAGTTAGAGAAACAGTTTTTCTTAGACAAAATTACCTATATAGTTCTATTCTTTATTTTGGTAACAGAGAATCAGTTCATTTCTAAAATACTGTTTACTGTACAGGTATTACCACTATTATTTGCGCCATGTTCAGCCAATGTTTCACGTCCTGGATACACAAGTATTTATGTGACTTTTACACGCTACTCTCTTCCATTTATTTTTACCGACATTACTTTTGAAACATTTTTAAGTTGAACATATAAATGGTATAAAGTAAGTAAACACCCACCCTCCCACTCACTCACCCACCCACCCACCCTCCCACTCACTCACCCACCCACCCACCCTCCCACTCACTCACCCACCCACCCACCCACCCTCCCACTCAGGTAAGGAGGTAGAGAAGTCAATTAATTTTTCGACAATTATCAAGTAATAAACATAACAAAATATACAAATAAGATGAAGAAAATAATGAATGAAAACACAAAATGAAATGAAATAACCACATAAAAAAAATGAACATTAATCATCGCTCAGAAACATAAATTAACCTTTTCACTTCCATGGCTTAGTTTATCACAATGACCCTACACGAAAACTCAAACAGACTATACACAAACATAAAAAAACAGTAACTGCACTAATCACAGCACATACTCAACTGCGTCCTGGATGAGACAGTCACACACAATTGTTAAAAAATATCTTTCCTATAAAGACTCTCCTCAACTTACGGTGCGCAAGACTTAAGCTCCTGGAACCATTGCGTAAGATTAGGATTTCTACTTGGTAACGTAAGCGGGTAGCCTACCTACTGAACGTAATACCAAGGGTAAGGTAAAGCAACCTTTTAGACGTTAATAACTACACACAATACTTTATAATTCTGTATGTATTGAATGAAAATAAACTACTGTATCAATAGGTAATAGATGATTAATTGAACAGTTGCGGTACCAGCACATTACCTTCATTCCTAGTGTTCACATGTTAGTTTGAAGGGACGTCAGCCGTAGTGTGATCCAATGTTACTGGATCACAAATAGTGCTCAAATTTCCATTAAATAACGTTACGTAATAAAAATCTACGTTGCTAAGATATTTCTGTTATTTACAGTGGGCTTATTAGCAAAGTCAACCTTACGTATATCGAGTGTAACTCAAGAAATACCACAGCTCAGTACTATACACTGTCAGTCCTCAGGTACGTTTCGCCGTTCGTTCACTGAATTATGTGATCTGAGTCTGACAAATTTTGTCTGTTCGTACTTATTTATAGTGAGTTTTCGGCGGACTTTTCCACCTTCATTACATAAACTACATCGTTTTTATGGTTCAACTTTATTAGAATTCCTTAATTTCGTTTCAGTAATTTGTTATTATTTAGTATATTAAACATTATCTTGCTTTAATTCCCAATAGCCTGCACGTACTTTACAACATAATTTTCGAAGGTAATAGCTGGACTCTCATTTTACTAGTCGTCTGCTGAACCTTTAACGAGCACCTGGACACTCTTTACCCACACTTCAATACTTTTGTGGCCAGCAAGGAAACTTTGCCAGACCGTATCACACTTTCGGAGGTTTGTTGTTGACGTAGACCACCACTAGATGTCTCTGTTAGAGTATCAACTTTGGATAGATAGATAGATAGATAGATATAGGTAGATATAGACAGACAGGCAGACAGACAAACAAACAGACAGATAGATAGATTGACAGACAGATAGATAGATAGATAGATAGACCGTATATACTTATTACCACCTTCTTTGATCAACAATAATTTAATAATACTCCCAGTTCTCATCATTACCGCCATTATCATCACATTCTTCACAGTCGTTCTCATCCCCACACCCATCATCATTAAGACAGCATTAAGAGAACGAGGAGAGCTTAACATAGTTCCCAGTTGCTCCTTACTTGGTGTTTGTGTGATAATTATAAACACTGACCTCAACCCAAGTACTGTTATGTTTACGTTACTTAAGTAGTTCAGTGTATTTTACATGTAAGTTCTTCCTAGTTAGCTGAATTTGTACCAGATTCTTTATATAGTGGAAAGGGTGGTAGGGTTTAATGGTGTGTTTGAGAGAGTAAGATATACATTCGTTAAGTGGTTAAATGTAGAGTTGTGTGATTGATAGAATATAAGAAGATCAGTAGTAAAATATTATGGTTCAGATGTAAAGTAAAAAGTTAAATATAGTTTATAGAAAGTGAATAAAGTAACAAAATAAGGGAAGAACAAGAAGGGAAGAGAGAGGTTGTGGAAGAAAGGTAATAATTATTTGAACTGTTATAAAGAAATATAGATGATAGTGATGTAAAATAGAGTCCCTTGCCTATAATATTATATTATAACTGAAGCCTATACCTATAACACTTGATTTAATCACGTATAGTAAATACATTTTGGGGGGCTGGTCTACCTCGATTCTGGGGCTAGATGACTCGACTGTTTACGAGGTACACATGCGTGCGTCGGATAGCTCAATTTTTCAGCGGTGTATTCACCAAAACTTGGGAAGATGGTTGTTTCTTAGACTGTATATGCAAATAGGGTGAAGGAGGAAGAGTTGAAAAAGAGTGTGAATAGTTCATGAGTCCAGTTTTAGAAATGTAAGCTAAGTCATTGTATTTTATGATATCGTGACTTGTTCAGCATATAATTAAACAAAATTATAATACAGCAAAAATCTTAATGAATACTCCTCTTACTGGAGAACACTGCACAGGATATAAAAGTCGTCTATATGAGCCATTCCCTGAACCAGATGTGCGTTGAGTGTGCCTGTCGTGCGTGGCGATGCGCGCCTCCCACGCACTCACACTCACTCAAGCAGTCTGTGGGCCCAGGGAATTACAGTAGGTCATCCAGTGAAGGTCGTCCCTACTGGTGCAGGTATTGTTGCTGCCTCACTACGTATATACATTTTAATAGGATGTCATTATATCTACGTGACTACCTTAAGGCGTCAATAAGTCTCTCTCAGAAGTATCCTCGCATCTTGTTATCTGACACTGTATGTCAGTCATAACCCTATACCGCCCTGGTGCAATGTTGAAGAAATGACCAAACACTAAAGAGCAAGGCTTAATTTGTTTTCCTGTGAAACATTTTAAATTACATACGACTCCGAAACAAATATAGTTTGTAAATTAGTTTCAATATAGATAAAAATGCTCAATGGAAATGATGTTCCACTTTCACGTATCGTAATATTCAGCTGACAATAAATCTCGATTTACTCTGAACATCATTGCAGTAATTAAAAAGAGAAAGCAACATATAGAGTTTTCTTCTAAGCTATGTAAAACACCATTCACAAGAATTTTCTTCTTCATAATATACCTAATATTCATCATCGAAATATAACCTCTCTACGAGCCGTGTATCACGACACTGTGAGGCGGCAGCTAATGCTTCAGTTGTCAGAGAGGAACACGTATGTGTGTATATATATATATATATATATATATATATATATATATATATATATATATATATATATATATATATATATATATATATATATATATAGATGTGTGTGTGTGTGTGTGTGTGTGTGTGTGTGTGTGTGTGTATGTCGGTTCAGCATTATAGTAAAGCCTTTATGACGTGGTGTGACACAAGTGGTTCAGGAGGGAGTGCTGGCCAGCAGTATGTGGAGCATGTTTATCGCAGGAGCCACAGCTACGGCATAAGTTACAGCAGGAGTTGATGGTCGGTGCCGGGGTTCCTGACGGCTGGATATGTAGGGCGGCTGGCGACACACCGGTGTTTTATAGGCTACCATTAACTCCGCCACTGTGCTGTTTTGTCGTGTCTTCATCACGTGGTGTAGAGATCTTATGAGATGAACCGGACG
>NW_024749779.1:3262624-3362674 GCF_018991925.1 Homarus americanus
TGAATTATTACTTAAGACAGGGTCGTGCTGCACAGCTCGTTAATGTTTGGTGTGGTTGTTGTGTTCGCGACAGCTTCTACACCTTAACACCGAGGTGGTCCATGATCCGATTAGCCTCGGGATCGGGGAACAACTATTGCACCTGTAGACATGTAACTACCTGTTCACACTCGACATCACGTAATTACGGCCAGCCTAATGATTTATGAACACGAGTGTGTTAGGCCTATTGTTGCCCCTCGGCCAAGTGTGAACATAACTTGTAATCGCCAGTGATCGCAATAATACCAACATGTTGCAACTCACTAGATTATGAATCAGCTGCTCTTCATGTTCCCTCTTGGGGTACAGTACCTCCGTCGCTTCGTTGGTCTCCTGACGTGGAGTGACGGCGTGTCATACAGTAGTTATGTTGTACGAGGAAGGCTTGGAGGAGGGTTGGAGGTGGGATGAAAAAGTAGGGGGAGGGAGGAAATGGGTTGGAAGGAAGATAAGTGGAGTTAGGGGACGGAAGAAATAGGGAGAGATGGATTTAGAAGATTTGGAGATGCGGGAGGTGGGGAGGTGGGGAAATGGTGAGAGGAGATCGAAAATTGATTTCGAAGAACCGGAGAGATAAAGGAAGAGAAAAAATGTGTCTAGATCGCAATATGTGGGTTTTTTTTTGGGGGGGGGGGGAACAACACCTGCCAAAACAACTGAACCAATGCTTATACATTTCCACTAAATTCTAATTGGAAGTATAATTCAGAGACATTTTAGAGAAGAATGAGCTGAGGATTAATTAGAGGTAAAGTATGATCACGCAAACCAATATTTACCTAACCTGACCTAACCTAACCTAACCTAACCTAACCTAACCTAACCTAAAACCGGATTTGATTTTCTTCTCTCCATCCCCTTGTCAACTATGTCTTCGATTTCTGATGTTTAAAATACTTTGACAGTTACTATCAATAAAATATTTTGTAGTATCAGAAAATATGACAATTATTGACTTAAGAATGTTCTGAACTCACCAACGTTTTGAGTATTTGGCCGAAAGTTTTTTTTTCTAAGTCGAACGAAGACTAAGAGCAATTGGAGTAGAGTAGCGTAGAGTAGAGTAGAGTAGAGTAGAGTAGAGTAGAGTAGAGTAGAGTAGAGTAGTAAGGGATCAACGTTTCCCCTTGAATCTAACATAACACTAACACGAATACCTTATGGTTTGAATTTTGCTGTATTTTGATAACATTCCTATTACAAAGAAGCGTAATACTGTTTTACTCTTGATTATCTCCTTCCGGACATTCTTGCGGTAGCTCATGTCTCGGGGAAACTGCCAGTAGGTCTTATTGGTTATACAATACAAAGACGTTCCAAATAACTGATGACTGTACAAAAATATATTTACCTTTACGAGTGTTGGTAGTTGAGTATTTGTGTGTCAGTGTGTGTGTGTGTGTCAGTGTGTGTGTGTTAGCGTGTGTGTGTGTCAGCGTGTGTTTGTGTGTGTGTGTGTTACGATGTAGTGTAGTCATAGGAAACATTATAATCCTGCGATAACTGGCTGCTCTGTGGGCTTCACATTGCTTTATCCAGGGTTTTATTTTGACGTTTCCTGTTTTTGTGGGTTTTTTTTCTTGTTACTCCAGTTACTGACACGTCGGTGAAGGAGTCGGCTGTAACGTGACCACAAGTGACGACCATGACGAGCGAATATCGTTTGATGACTACCTGTATGTCCTCAACACAGCAGCATAAACGGCTGAGAATAAACACACACTCACAGGTATATCTATCTTTTAAACGTGTACTCGGCCGTGTGATCTTTCTTAGCAATCAAACGAATGGTTCTTCCGTATGTTGTAATATTTTCTGCGTGGTTATCTAAGATTTTTACCTTTTACTTGTTACTTCATAAAATACCAAGGAACATAACGAAAACGACCATGCGAGACACAGTTGATATTCTTTTCCTTCATACACTTCTATTATCATTTACTCGATATCTGTTTACACTAAGCGAAACAAATGTATTCTTCAAATATAGTTCCTACGTATCCTCAACTTATATATTGAGAACTAAAAGATAAAAGGATAATTTTCCCACTTAACTAGAAGGCCTTACATTATATCACTCAGCTCTCTTCAAGTTCTCTCTTATTTACTCACTCTCCAGGGACTTGGTATTTATTTACTCAACCCTACACCAAAGAAAACTACTGCTACTGCCTTCAGGAAGGATCGAACTCCCGGCCTCTGGTTTACTAGACCAGCGCTCTAGCCACTGAGCTATGAAGGCCTATAGCATTTAATGAGATACTCTCATTTTATTTAATTCATTTTATTTCTTTCACTGTCTTCCATTTTTTTTCTCCTTCTTTCTAGTTCGTGCTTCTTTATTTCTCTCTATCTGGCTTCCTTTCTTCCTCTCTCTCTCTCTCTCTCTCTCTCACACACACACACAAAACCCCCTTATTTTCACTTGCATTTTCTCTCAGCAATTCATTTTCTTTGAACATTTAAAATGGAATAAACCAGTAATTTCGTCCAATTGCTTTTCCGGGTTAGAGTAGCAAAAGAACATAGACTTTCTTCTATCAAAAGTGGCTAGTCATCATGCGGTCTTTTTCGTGTCCACTACCACCATCAGGCTTCTCTTTCGCCTCACTTTAGTCTCCCTCTTTAGCACCCTCCCTCCCCCACCACCCCCAATAAATAAAATAAATCGGCCTTCAAAATTCTGTGATATTGTTTCACCTCAGCAACGTCTATGTTCAGTATAGTTACTATACTCTTATAAGAACATAAGAACATAAAAATGGAGGAAATTGCAGCAGGTATATTGACTCATAGTTGGCAGCCCCGTTTGCACCCAACCCCTATCGCTCATATATATCCGTCGAAGCTATATTTGAAGCTATCCGGCTATACCAAACGCTTGATAAAAGAAACTATTATATAATGTCGTCTGAGCAAATTGAGAAAAAAATGGATTTAAGAATTATATGGCACGTCGGAGCTGTTTAATGGGAGATAAAGTTCCAGGCCGTGTGATCTGCAGCTGTAAATTGTCAACACACTGTACTGCAGGTCTGAGGAGGCAGGTCACCACACACACACACAGCCACACACACACACACACACAAGTGCTGTACATCTTTATGGTAGATAATTGTTTTTGTTTAATTATAAATTTAATATGTGTCTGTTTTACGATGTCCGTCACAGATTTATAATTTCACATCCTCAATATGAGTTTCGTCACTTTACATGTAATCTTTATTCATATACTTAATCATATAATTTCAACATTATCAATAAATTAGACAATTTTCATTAAGGGATACCTATCATCCATTTTGTAATTTGTATGAATGACCCAGCAGGAAATTGGATTATTCTATCGAGCAACTTTCACAACACATATTCCCCACCACAACAGAAGCTCACTGAACTTATCAATATCTTCGTCAAATTATTAATGAGAGGAACGTGTTCTATCATAGTGGTAAAGACGCAAATATTGACAACTCATACTCAGGGATAAACTAGCTTGTGTTAGTGATGAACTTCTGCATGAATTCACCTCAGAGGGTCTTGTTGTTGTCCTTAACGTACTCGTAGTGTCTGTGTTTATGCGTTTCTTTGTGTATGTGAACAAAATAACTTAGAAAATGGAAGACCAATTTTGGTGAAACCTCACAAATAGCATGACCTTTAACCAAGAAAATGTTGATTTGATAATATTAAGGAAATAACCCGGAGGGAAGGTAACAGTTCAAGATGAATGATGCATCCCCTTAGGAACTGAGCTCCTGTAACACCTGATCAGCTGTAACTATTAAATTGAGCTAAAATGACCACGTTTCTGAATCATTGTTTTTAAATATGAATTTTTGTGAAAGTGGTGGACCCATTATATAAAGTGAAGTAGACTAACAACCCTCTTGACAATGATAACAGAGTTCAACTTATCGAAAGAAAAAATGGGGATCTACTCAGCTGGTTGACGTTAAATATTGTTAATCCCTTAACTGTGGGAACGCCACTTTTAATATCTTATCAAAATAACGCCAGACGATATTATCCAGCGGAGAGTGGACCCTGTACACAAGGGGCGAGATGTTTTATAACCCAAAATTTCCAGACTCTGTGTAGTTCAAATATATGTCTCATCAGCTAACTTACTTAAGACAGAGATGACTGTTAATGAGCCTTAAAAAATATTACACTCAGCCTCTGTTATTGATAGATATGTGTAGTCTTACCGTTAATCACAATTAAAAATTACTGGGAGGATTCAGTGTATCTGGTACCAGGGTGGAGCATCACACTCCTCAACCTTCCCTCACTCTAAATTTCTTACCAAGCGAGAGGAGTAATTAAACTTAATGCAGCAGACTCAATAAAACTAGAGCTTACTCTCGTGTGGGAAGTCGACCAGTATCCGCCACGGGTTAAAATTATATAATGTACAGTACAGTGTTTGCCCTGGATAGTATTCATCCCATAACAAAATGATGATCTTTTCTTATATTTACGCTTTTCTACTATTTGGTAAAGTGATCTCACTGTTGAAGTTCCCCATTATCTGCAGGACTCCCTCCCCTGCCCCCCCCCCCCACCACACACTTAAAAACTCAACTGCCTTTTTTTGCCTAATAAGGATTTTTTTTATTGGTATAGCTCAATGGAAATTAATTCATATGGTAAAATTCGCACAGTTTTTCTTTACAGACATTTCCGTTACATACAACACGCACATATGCAAAGTAAAACTGACAGCTAACAACACCATACAAACAAAGAGACACAGGCTACATCACCACTAAAAAAAAACCACACACACAGAAAGTTATCACCTGACTGGCCATTTCATCTGGACTGTCATTGATCCACCATCATAATTATCACCTATTCATAACTCATCCCAAAACCAAAACAACATCAAGAAAAAAGAAGAAAGACGACCATCAGAGTAATATAGTGCAAGAATGAAGACCAAGAATGAAAAAAAAACCCTCAAGAATAATCCAGAAGAAGAAAGAAGACAACAGCTCCGGCCGAAATAGCCAAAAGGCGAAGTGGCCATTAATCTCCAAACAAACCAAGAAGTAGTTTGAATAACACGGCCAAATTATATTTAAACATAATTAGGAAAGGATACATTAGGTTGAGGTCAAGTAATGATGCTAATCATATATAATTAAAAAAAATAATATATATATATATATATATATATATATATATATATATATATATATATATATATATATATATATATATATATATATATATATATATATACAGTATATATATGACTTTATCGGCAGCTATAAAGGAACGGATACAGGAAACAATTCTTGAATTGTGTATCACTGTTGTTAGCATTTAGCTGATGTTACCCCGGCCACTACCGTCACCTGTACAGTGTGGCCTGGGTCACCTGTCTCTGTACCAGTTCGTTCTGTCTGTTCTAAATCGACTGGCAAGTTTCTGTATATGGTGTTTAAAACAATCTGAGTCACGTAATAATAATAATAATAATAATAATAATAATAATAATAATAATAATAATAATAATAATAATAATAATAATAATAATAATAATAATAATAGTAATAATAATAATAATAATAGTAATAAAAGAAAAATTATTTCTAAATTCATTATAATATTATTACCAATTGTAATTACAGTATAATAATATTACTAATTATAATAATACCAGTTAAATCTATTGTTTATAACACAATTAGATTACTTTACCAATAGCACAGTCTAAGTAACAGTTGCAGTGACATCAGTGTTGATGTTTTACAGTATTACTGTGCTTCAAATCTTAAGGTCATGAAGTTTGTACTCTATTCTAGTAATAAATACACTAGTCGTCAACACTTGGAAATTAAGAGCAGCGCACCTGTGGAAGAGGAACCCCACCAATAAGAACATAAGAACATAAGAATGGAGGAAACTGCAGCGGGCCTATTGGCCCATACTGGGCAGTCCCGTTTACACCCAACCCCTATTGCTCATATCAGCATCCAACCTATGTTTGAAACAATTCAGCGTCATCTACACAGAGTACATATCGTTATATTGTTATTTGTTGTCCTTGCCTGTCATTAATTTATATGTAAGTGCTACAGTCTAAGAACAGCTACGACTGATGAACATGTTACCATCTAAAAGAAAACGGAACCAACCTATTACTCAGCGTGAACCTAGACTCCACAATCATCTCCAGCGACCCCTCAGTTAGGTCTACCAAACCTCTACATTATGAGAGGTGTGAGTATAATTACAACATAAAACAAGTGGTGTAAGTGCTCGATTTTAAGAACAACCACTACTGATAAAAAAAACAGGCAATAGATTGAAATGGACACCACAAAGTCATCTCCATTGTCCCCTCCGCTTAACCGTCGGCTCTGTTGCTTGTTTATTGTACAAAGACATCTATCTATCACACTTATGACAAAGAGATTATTAATTCTTCTTCAGAAATAACGAGGTGCAGAAATACCCAATTGTTTACGATTTTACATGAAACAATAAGCGAATGGGACTCACTTACGTCACAGAATTTAAGTGTAGTGGTCAATAGTCGCATCAGGAATCAGGCAGTTCAAAATCCAAGGTGTCAAGCAAACCATGATTCCAGGCGTGAGACAAGACATGCTGTACTTCCAGTCCTCATTAGCCAGGCAACACATTATTTCTAGGCGTCAGACAAAATATCCACTTCAGGCTGTTTAACATTCTATATTTCAACATACACTCTGCCTCAGATAACGAAAACCAAAATATTCCAGTAGTAATGCAATACGAAGTTTTGGGGGGACAAATGATCCAATAGTTGCAGGTGAATGGTAATACAACATTCCTGAAGTCAGACATCACGACCCTGAATATGTAGGACTAAGAGTAATTCCAGGGATGATGCAACATAGGTTTCCCGAGTCATGATACAGCAAGTTAGGAGTAAGGCATTTCGCTA
The DNA here is from genome assembly GCF_018991925.1 of Homarus americanus. Taxonomy (NCBI): domain Eukaryota; kingdom Metazoa; phylum Arthropoda; class Malacostraca; order Decapoda; family Nephropidae; genus Homarus; species Homarus americanus. The sequence continues at coordinate 3,269,610 of NW_024749779.1, forward strand.
TTCCATACATCTATCCACACGCGTAAGACAACTTAGCAATTTTAATAACCAAATGCAGTAAAATGGATTATCAGCATTAGTCGAGAGAACATATCAAGGATTCGGGCAATACAGGTTCTCATTATTAAACATACGCAACTTTTCTCTACATTAAGTAACACGGCCCATCGGCCCAAGGTCTTCGCTCCAATACACCTGTGGGTTGGTGGTTCACTGTCTAACCCACAACTAATATTGTTCCCGGTTGACCTCGCTCTTGTGTCATCCTCGAGAGTAACCGACAACACGTTTTCATTTTCGTTTTCGGTTTTCACTTTTCGGTAGAAGGAGACGAGTAAAAGATTTATGGGAACCAAAATAAGTGTTTTCAGTGTTGCTAATGTGAGGTGTTACACTTCATAGTAGCGGTACTTTCCTTGTCTTATTCTTCGTTCATACAATGTCCCCGGGGGATCTTACTAATGTTTATAATTATTTCTTTATCTGTGTAATATCTCATTGTATGTCATTTGCTTCTTGAAAAAAAGGTGCACCTAGTAAATTATCTCAGTAAATCTGCCAAATCTTGCTAAAAATATGTATTAAACGAAGATGAATAAAATCAACCACAAAATACAGTTATAGTTTATATTGCGAGTGTTTTGCCGTCAGTCTAGACCGCCATGACTGGACATTCACCTCGTAATAACACCTCACAGCACCACTTAAGGTTGCTCCTCTTTCTTTCTCCACCCTTGATTTTTATCCCATTTCATTGTCATATTATTCTTCCCTCTTACTTTTCCATGGTTCCCTTTACCTTCTTCTTATCTTGTGGATACTTCCCAACAACTCTCGCCCTTTTCCGTCTTATATCACAGTGGAAAACAAACTCTCCACTGTCTCTCGGTTATAAATGAACTAACAAACATACTTAACTGTTTCTTCAGGAATTGATTCTGATATATTATGAATTAGTAAACAACAAGCATTTTATAAGTTTTATACATTGGAAAACACACACACACACACACACACACACACACACACACACACATATATATACATAGTGATTCAGACAAACAAGCACACAGACATATAGATAAAACTATATTTGCTGCCTCATATTAGAGAAAATCCAACTGATAATTTAATTAAGAAAGAGAAAATTTATCACATGAAGGGAAATTAACAAAATCAATGAGGAGAAACTTTCGTACCATGATGGATAGTTTATACGTGGTAATGAATGAAGGTTATGAGCTGTAGCGAGCATACAGGTGAGGGAGTGACGACACCAGCTGGTTCACCGCTGCGACAGGTGGTCACGTCAACACCTGCCCTGATGCTGACTGAGCGTGGTCCAGTAGTCTGTGTCCCGGTGATTAAGGTCATGAACCAAGCTGACATAGGTTGCTGGTGGGATGTCATGGGAACAAGAGGTCACGCCTTTGGGTCACATATTGACCTCCAACTTGAAGTCTTTAACCAATGTATTTTTGTTTTCTAATATTCAAATAGGTTCATATGTTGTGAGATCATGTAAACAATCATAATCAAACTGTAAGTGAAGAGCATCAGTACAAACCAAAGTAATGTAATAATTAGCTTAGTGTTATCTTACGTAATTTAATATAGGTTGTGTTGTTATATTAAACGAAGTCTTAAATTGATCTACAGGGTGTCCATAAATGATTACCCTGATTAAAGTATGATTAATCACTGTATTTAGGGTAATTATTTATGGACACCTTGTATTACACTGTTATAACAAGTGGTAATTGCTGTTGCTATATTGTCATCATCCTTTGACATTACCGTCTCCACTAAGCCAGTTATTATTTAAGATAAAAAAGTAATTAGGTAATATTTTTTGACTCAGTAATAAGAAAATTACCCGAGATAATATAGTAACGTAAATTATCGTGAATTACAACTCTTGAGACGCCGGAAACTTAGTCTCTTCCCACCGTTATTTTCAAACAATCGTCAGGAGAATGATGTCATGGCAGAATGTAGCAGGATGAGTGTGTCACGGGAGTCAGAGCAGAATACAATTTGTGAGTTACTTTGCCGCGTGTGTACAGACAGGGCGACGCCACAACTCAGGAGCAACAATATACTACGAGGGAGCAGTGTTCTTCCTGATTCCTTACTCGACTAATTTCGTGCCAGTGTTATCACAAAAGGTCAAACCAGAATCAAAAACAGATGAAAACTAAAAAAAATAACAAAATTAATCACTCAACATATCAATCAAACACATTGTATCCTGGATGAGAGGGTCATACACCAATACTGAATAGCCACTGTATATTGCCTTACCGGAGCTCAGCACTAAATTCTGTCAATCCTCAGGTAAGTTTCGCGGGAGTTCACTGGATTACGTGATCTGATGAGTTCCGTCAGTTCGTATTTATTTTTATCGAGTTTTCGGAGGGCTTTTCCACCTTCGTTACATAAACTTTAGTATTTTTTATAATTCGTTACTATTGGAGACAACAGACATCCATTTCCCTGCCAATCCCTTAACCAACTAAAAGGTTCATTACCTTATAACGCTGTAGCTTCCTGATGACAATAATATACAGGGGGTATTTGGAAATGCAATATCTCCACCAGGAATAATTTTTTCTTCTCGAACATCTCCACTATTGTTGTGGTTTACCGTATAAAATACCTTTATAAGACCATCATAAACAGTCCCTTCGTTTATGATTTTCTCACCATAGAAACCCTCCCTAGTTTCTCTCCCCTTTATAAATTCATTCTAACGTTTAGATGTCACTCTCTATTTAACTTATAATTTCTTTGATATTATAATTAATTAAACTAGGAGGTTTGAGTTACTAAGGCCAAAGTTTACCAGACTCTAAAGTTCCTATTTCTTTGTAGTAAATAGTTACATAAGTTACATATTTTAGTGTAACATTTAAGTCTATATCTACCCATCCATAAGTTAATATCATAGTAAACATCAGTGTCGTATGTGGCGGTGGATGTTGACTTAATTAGTTTAACAATAATTTGGATAGAAAGATCAAGGTTTCCTCATATGATTTAGTCTTAAGTTCAAGTGTAGGAAATATTACAGTGTGTGTTACTTCTTTCTTATCTGTTTCTTGTTAAGTTATATCTGTTTATTACAACTGACTTGTATCATACAGTTATATAAAGTGACCCTTCTTTAAGATAACTTATACCAGGTGATCTTTGCATTTGATATTTAAACAGATAAATCAAGATTTTTTTTTGTTAACTCGCATCAAGACATCTACCTAAAACCACTGAAACATATATTACTTACTGTGTTTATATCGTAGTTTAAAATTGTGTCGTTCTGTTCCTTGCTATTGAGCTTCTGCGTTAAAAAATATCTGTTATATTTCAGTTTTCGGCTTCCCTAAATACAAAATGATTTAATCCACTTATTTTTGTGTTAAATTTGAACCTCACTAAACTCATTACTGATCCATAGTCTATCCTTAGGTTGGTCTGTGTGCGAATATCCGAGAAAAAAATAAAAACACACAAAAGAATATCTGTCAACAACAAAAACACATCTGTCATGCACACATACACACACACACACACACACACACACACACACACACACACACTTGGCAATGGGCACGTAGTCGAGCACACTAACATGCATGATGATAATGACGGGTTATGAGCGCCACCACCCCGCCTCACCCTACGGCACCATCCTACCTAACCCCGCGGTGCTTTGTCGGTGAAACCCAGTGAAAGTGTTGCTAATGGGACCACCCCACCCTCCTCCTCCCATATGAATCCCTGACTCTTTCCTACTCCCTTTCCTTCCTCTGCTTCTCCATGATTCCCTTATTCCCTTTTCCCCCATTATCTTCTTTCTTCTCGCCCATATCTTCCTATTCTCCGTTCTCTCACCCGTTTCCCTATATTTCCTTTCCTCCATCTTCATGTTCCTCTCTCTGTGCCACCCTCCTCACTCACCCTGTCACTGTCACGGTGAAAACAAAACTTTCTCTGACGCGGATCCATCGCGCCCAGAAAGATTCGCTCGGGGAGGAATAGAGATTAAAAAGCTATAGAGAATCGAGGAAAGAAACCGAGGGAGAAAGTTAAGTATGTGCGCGTGTGTGTGTGTGTGTGTGTGTGTGTGTGTGTGTGTGTGTGTGTGTGTGTAATTGAATAACACTGTAATACTGGTCTGCTGTTGTTGGTGGCATCGCGTTATATTTACGGACCCTACCTGATAGAACTTTTTTTTTTAATGTGTCTTCGGTATCTTTTTCCTGCTTAAACCCAATATTTCTTTGATTCTTATAAATAACATCATTGGTTTGTCCTTAACCTCTTCATTACGGGACACCACTTTTAATATTTTATTTGGCTAACTTCAGACGATTTAAGTCAACAGCTAGTAGTCCCGGGACACAAGTGATTAATGGAAAACGTGCCGTCAGATTTGTAAAAGCTTTGTAAAGTGAGCTCATTGAAATACTAGTTTAAGCCTACGTAGCCATTTGCATTCATACTTATGGCTGATAAGAAATAGTCTGTATTAATATGAGAAAGAGATACTATATTAATGTGTCCTCATTAAGTAGTCATTTGTCTCTATATGAACAAGTAGCCTCCTGCCATTTTTCTCCTCTCTCCTTCTCTCCCTCTATCATCCCTTTCTTCCCTTCTCTTTATTCTCCCCTTTGTGTCTCCCTTTCCTCCGCCTCTGAACTCTCCAATATTCCGATGAAACTTACATGACTTTCCCTTGCCAACCAGATATGAAATTTCTGGGGAAAGTATCTCATGGGATCTACAGATTCTCTCTCGCTGAAGCACCTAATCAGGTTTTTTTTTTTTTTTATACGAGATTTTTGTGGTGTGTTTGTGGACATGACGAAGCTACAAACATATTACAACAATTATTTTCAATTCCTCCTGGGAGATTCATTCATAAAAACCCTGCGGAGGAAAATGATGGGAAACTCCTTCTGGATGGCGTTGTTTACATGTGCCAGCTGGTGGTGGTGTTCGACAGTGCACGTACATTCACTGCTGGCGATCATAATGAAGTTGAAAGTGCACTGAAGTAGTCACGTGTGTGTGTGTGTGTGTGTGTGGCTCTCAAGTAAGTACTACGAACGTTCCTGTGTGTTGCTACTCACCTTAGTCACACTCACACTCTAACACTTTCCTTAAGTCGGTATCATCACATTTAGCCTTTTTTTAACTCTGTCGATATCTCCCTGCAATCTGAATATTCCCCTAAAATTTCTTCTTTCCTTATTGTGTTCAACTCTTCATTTTGTTTTGTTAAATCTATTTGTGTTGCTTACAATACAATCTTTTAGGCAAAGTGTAGCTATAAGACACATAGTTTGTTTTTTCATATACTTGAAAGTGTTGTGCGTTCTCTTCCGCCAATGACACAGTTTCCTTTTATTGTTGTCCTTCAGTACCCACAAATTTTACTTATCATTGTATCAACTTCTTAAGGTGCTGTAACATGCACTGTGCACTATCTTGACTTCTCAGCCACACCCCTGATCATGAGGTCAATGGTTCAACTCACTCTTAAAATGCTTATAACATAATCCCTGTTATAACTGCAGCATCCATATATAGCAACATTTCCAGGACAAATAACCGAGAAGGTCTCATAAAAATATAGTGATATGGGATAATGAAAATGGTTTGCTGTACAAGATAACGAATAAAATACCTTGAATTACTTTTTATAGAATCATACTGTCGTCGATTTCACAATGACAACGTGTGGTAGGATTAAGCACTGACAACATCTCATACTGTACAGTTTGGTAATCTCACACGTTTATCCTGAGTGTTCCGAGGATCTCCGAGATACGAGATACTTATGCAGCCTTCCTTCACCCCATCTGATTCTAACACGATTTTATTACTGTATTTGACTTATTGTCCATAGATCACTACTAACTCATAACCTAACTCTAACAAACAAATTTATACCTTCTGCCTATAGTCAATATTCGTTTGTCTACTTACGTTATAATTTCACCGCTATTTACTTGACGTTCAAAAAGATTCTTTATATTTTTTACAAAATTATATGAGTCTTTATGGTGTTGATTTCCCTTTCTTTGTATTTAATTTGTTTAGTTCAATGACAGCAAAATAAAAAAACTGTTCTGTTAAAAATGATATCTGATATATTTTTAATTTAAGTAATAGATTTTATTATCATGTGTCGCCAACCCTGAAATATAGCGAAGACAAAATTATGACAACTACACAAAAATATTTATAGTATATTGGATCAATCGAGACATACATAAATGCACCTGTATTTATTAAAGCAGTAAAGAATATACAATACAGTATATATATTTAAAATATTAACATGTAGATGATGACAAAAACATACAAAAGACAAGAAATTTTGCCACAGTTTATCGTATGCAATAAGAGCGTTCTTAAAAAGACTCTTCGTGGCGGAACACTCCCTCTGACCATCGCTAACACAACAGCTGTCAACAGTCAACTAAACCGTCCAACAGCTGTTTAGGAATCACGAACGACCTAGACTAGTTCCCTATAAATTATTACAAAAATTCGACAATTGTCTACAAATCGTCAACGGGCAAAAAATTAAATTATCCATAAAAACAAGAGTAAAGGGAAAGGGAAACAGAACTTGGATAACTGACACACTGATAACAATCTTCATATCTCTGTCAGGCCAAGAAAATACATGTTAGGTATATACAGAATGTTTCTCTCACATATCCCTCCTCCCATGCACTCACTCTTTTGTTCCTCCTCTCCTCCAACCTACTTACCCACACACACACACACACTCACACACACACACTCACACACACACACAGAAGCTCAGAGTGGGAACGTCACCTGTGAAGAGAAAGCTCACATTAACTTTGCCGTGCTCGTCAGACTCGGTCATTCACCCGCCAGAGCGAGAGCTTCTCCAGCAGGTAGATAGGCACACCAACTCCGGTTTATAGGTAGATAATAATGGGTTTTTGTTCGCTCGTGTTACCGTATTAATAGTGTTGGTGGTCGCATGGTGTGTACTTTAGGGAGTGGGTGAGAGGGGGAGGAAACACGGTGGTAATTATATGACAAATGGTATGAAAAGAGAGAGAGAGGAAGAGGGTAATTACTTAAAAAAAATATAAGATAATAACAAAAAGATAAATTTCCCTACAGTAATCATAATTTTCACAAGAAAATTCACTCATGGTTAAATCAACACATGAAAGCAACTAATTTGACTTATGAAAGTTAAAAAGACGCAGACAAGATCAAGATAAGACCTCACAACATACACTCAACCAAACACACCCTTAGTGACCGTACAAAACATTCACACAACCTCAACAACATTATCAACTATTTTTTTAAAGGAAAAATACAAGAAAAATCACCAAAATTACCATTGGTTTCAGCCAAACAGTATTTAATTCATGATCATTTAATTCCAAAATTACAAAGCAAGAAATTGTTGTACCTTAGTCTTTAATAGTTAGTGTATGACCTAACTTAACAGACATGCTTAGAGACTTTATTTTGTGGAGTTATAGAGACTCACGTCTTTTCTTCGTGTTCAGAGACGTCATTTAGTAAAGTGAACAATTTCCCGGGTATTACTTTGCCTTGTCACATTACAGTCATGGTATAATGTACAGACAATTTCATATCAAGTCTTTCCCACTGTCACTCACGAGTCATCCTCACTACCTCCGTTGATGATAACTTTATTAAACCCATTAAGATGTACAGTCACTTAAAACACTATCTATACAAAATTGTGTTGAAGAAATACGACACAACGGAAGAAGGATTATGGCATTCCTACCGAGACAACAAGGGTCGTAGTGTTCATTCTGAAATTCATCGATCACACCCAAGTACAGATAGTTTTTTGAGTGACTGTACAACACGAGGAAGATAATTACAGTTACAGTTTTAAATTTATTAAATCCATATCGTTGTGGTTATATTAGTCACCAATCTGAATATGAAGAAATTATTAAGTGGTGTATAATGATAACGTGTGTTTCATTTTCTTTGAAGCCGGATTTTATTTTTATATGAACTGTTTCGTCCGAGGTAATTATTTTTTGACGATTCCAATTTGCTTTTTCATCTTAGATTCGTTCCATGATAATAATACTAATACTATTATAGTTTTACTTCAATCCACACACACACACACACACACACACACACACACACTATCTCTCTCTTTCTCTCTCTCTCTTAGTTGAACATACATTAAATTTGACATAAAGAATCTTTATCGTTCACATTGATACAAACTACTTCACAAAAGTTTACTGAGTTAATAAGTACAACTATAACGTCCACTCACGTAACGCTACTATTACACACTACACTCCGCTCTACATCACCCCAAAGCTTCTCTCGAGTGACACCTCTGAGTTCCTTACTTCACTTTACGTCGTCTTACCATCTCTCTTCTAATCTTTATCCCACTACTGTGCTTTCAACCATGAGTTAAATACTGTGTAGTCCAGTGGGTAGAGACCAACCCCCCCTCCTTGACTATTTTGCTGAGTAGTATTTTTGATTTCGTATGACCCTAGGCAATATGAATCCACTTGTTAGCATTCTCAAAAGTGGTAGAGGGGGTTAGTATAGCCTCTCAAACCTATTACACCCCTAAACTAATTATTTAATGGGTTGTTTTTCTAAACTGCTCACACGCAATGTATTTGTTCAGTTAACACTATTAGCAGCTAAAAATTACATCGATTTAAAGAAAGTCCTTTCATTTTCCACTTGCACCTGTTCCATGAAGCCTTGCAACTCATGATGGATACTTGATTAAAACTAACAAGTCCAAATTTTAATACATCATAAGAAAATATTCCATCGAAAGAAAACCTCCAAGTGGGGAGATAATGCAAATCATTGATTGAAATACTTTGCTTTACACACTCCAACAGCAACCCAGAACATTTGGAGAGCTGCCATCAATGATATTCCAATTCTTGCCACGAGTCAAATGGGGTAGGGTTGACTTTGTGACTGATTCATACTATCCGGTGAGCATCAAATATCAAGAAAGAGCAACTCGCGGTTCAGGATAGGGATTCATCATCAGAGGATCATTGACAAGGGTCCCCACAAACTGGAAGAATTTCTGAAGCGTAAGCGGTAACAAGTCAATGACCTACTCCTCAAAGAGTGGTCCAAACATGAATATTCAAATATACTCCATGAAGATCAACTGTACTTCACAGACAAAGACAATTGCTTCATTCTATCTAGTCCAGATGGGAAGAGAACTGTGGTAGAAGAATGTGAAGACCTGTGTTCAACACAAGAAGAGGCAGACACCCGCATGATACTGCATCTCATGCATGCCGTCAAGCAGACTGAAAAGAACACCTGTGATAGTAAGATCATCTGACACAGATGTGTTATGTCTGCTGGCCCAGCATTACGCTGCAAACAATCTCAGAACCTAAGTCATGAAGGATTCTGGAGCAGGCGATAAACGAGTAATAATAAATGTAAAGAGCAATGTCACTAAAACTGGGAGAGAATTAAGCCTATCTCCGCTCGGCCTCCATGAATTCACGGGCTGCCCGTAGAGGTAAAGTTCGTCCATGGACCTATCGGGTGAAACAATCAAACTTCATGTAATGTTTTCATGAATTGGAGGATTTCACTTGCAAAATTTATGGATATCAGCATGACCATCTGGTGAACTAAGTTAGACATAACAAATTTGTGCAGTCCTACTTTCCCCATGGTTCCTTCATCAACAGTTTAACTGGTGTGAATATCAGTTTATCCCCTCCTTGTCAAGCATCATTACAGCAACACATTCTGAGGGCAAACTATTAAGTTTGCATATGGAAAAATCCCACCCATGCACAGCCATATATCCATGATGCTACCAATAATGGCTGGCAAATGGATTCATTTGGTTACCTCGCTCCAAAATGGATCGCCGAAAGTATGCTAACTGAGCTGGCCGATTTATTGGTCACTAACAAACGCTCAGATGAGCAGAACTGTGAGTTTGAGGGAATATTAGGTGATGATAATGATGATGAAGATCAAGAAGAATCTGAGCTCGGTAGAATGCTAGACGTTGTCCATGAAGAGGAATATGATGATTTTGATGATTGAGCTCTATTATGTAATTAATGTGACAAAGTTTTCATTAATGTTATGTTTAATACAAGAAATGAATTCGATAAGAGAAAAAAGTCTCGTCTTACAATTTTGGCATATGTATTTGTTCTCTTAATCTATGCCATACTTTTGTTAACAATACAGTATAAAAACACAAAATAACAGCAGTTATAAAAACTGTAATTAGCATTTATTTACCAATTAATTACACATTGATTATAATTTCCCTCTACGTGTATATCACTGAAAATTTTATTATTTACTTATGGCAGCCATTATGGACGTCCATAATTTTGAATATAGTATACTAATTTAAATGAATATAGTTATTGACACTAGAAATTGTCCTGTTATTGTTGTCACATTCAGAATAACGATTTTACAGTAGTTTCAAGAAGTCATTGATATATTCTGTACGCTCCCGCTGCATGGCCGCTATTTTGAATATGAATATTTTTTCCTGAAACTCATATTTCATTGCATAAATGACTTGTTGAAGGTAAACTAAATGCAAAAATAATATAGAGCAAGAATTATTTTCTGGGAATGTTCGATTGCTTCGTATTTTATTTCTTTTTAGGATTTTCATAGTTAACCATAATAAACATGCTCCCGTGACTCCCTCCACCATTTTTAGAGGTGTTAACAAGCGGAATTCAATTTGTATATGTCCACGTTATAAAAAAAAGTCATGAGCAAATAGACAAAGGGGGAGGGGGGGTTAGTCACACCCACGGTCTAGTAAGTTTCATCTGCTCAGAACGTCTTTGTATGCAGCCATTCGCCTATCCAGAGACTATTCAACTTGTCTTATTCTTCTTTTATCTTCTCTCCTCACTTCCTCAGTTTGATGAATCCTTTCACTGTTTCCCAAGACCACCCCCTGCTCTCAGTGGTTCACTACTTCGATACACTCACATTTACTTTATATCCGTAAGAGTTAGAACAAGAACACTTTGTAGTTGTCTTCTTATTCACTTGTCACCCAGTAATGCTCAAACGGTCCTAGTTATTCATCTTTCTTCTTAGTTTTTTTTTTACTAATTTAATTTTTCCTTTTTCGTACTTGTTGTGTGTGTGTGTGTGTGTGTGTGTGTGTGTGTGTTCTTAAGCTGTATAATCCATTCCTGTGGAAATGTTTTTGGGTCTTGTTGTGGTCCTGGTTTCTTATTAAGGGATCGTTTGTCACGGTGACGGGGTCGTGGGTCATGGGTAGAGTGTCAGCAGGACGCTCGGAGTCGGTATCGTCTGTACTTAAATAGAATTAGTAGCTGTACACACGTGTGTTCCTCTGTCGCACCCGAGAACAGAGAGAGCCACAATGTTCATACATGTTATTTAAAATAATCAGCTTAGTAATTCATCGAGTTTTAAGTATTCTTAAGTCCTAAGTTCAAAGTCAGGTTCATACCTTTGAAAAAAAATTCCATCCGGCGTGAGTTGACGTTGTTAACTGTAATTCAGGAGAATTATTTCATGCCCTCAGCGTCCCTGGTACTGCCTCAACGCACTATATATTGTAGGTAACACATCCTCGCTCCATGAAGACCCATTGGGTGCCTGGAACCATCGAGAGAGATAGAGTGGCTCATGTAATAAAGCCCAATTTAGTATAAATGACTGTAATCTATCAAAACGATTGCAGGCAATGGCAACAAGAAGGGCGAGCTGGTGACCTCCATCCATAACTTTCTGCGTTAAGGCGAGTGTTTGGGTGTAATGTCGCGTCGCCGGGCGGTGTAAACCACCTCGACGCCACAATTGCAGTACCTAATACTTGATCACTCTTAATTCTGGTGTCCTAACTCGTAATGTCACTAGGGTGTCGACCGAGGTCCCTCCACTACCCGGGTCTTGTTGCCAGTCGCCGCCCAGCACACACACACCTCGTCTCCCCAACTGACTGGTGAAACATCGAATTTAAAGCAGTATAATGGATTTCCGGAGGTATGAGTAAAGTATGTTGGGTTTCATGTTGTCTACATTATGTCCGGGTGTGTGTAGATGTTTCAGAAGGGTTTGCTGTCGCCCATATATTAAGTCAAAGTGTGTTAAGAGAGATGACAGTAGCAGGTGATGAAGCTTTAAATCCTGCTCAGGTCATCTGTTTTGCGCAGGTCATAACTTCCCCCCAAAGTAAGTGGAACAAAAGGTACGGGAAGGGGGGGGGGTTTCACTGCTCTCACTCGTACGGGAAGAAGATGGTATTTAAGGCTGTCATTATTATTTAATGTAATAGTTTGAAATGCCTCTTTAATACTGTTAGTAAACATCCTTACTACCGACTTGATACCCATAATGATGAACATATTTAATTCTCTGAATATATACAAATAGCGCAATTTTACAACCATTAAATAAATAACTGTCTTCAATATATCTGACGTAACGTAACGTAACCTAACCTGAGCAAACAGAACTTTTTCTAACCTAACGTATCCATACATCTTAACCTCAAACTATAGCTACCTCATCTGACACCAGTGTATACAGTAACTTAAGTGACGAGGTTTGGTACGTCTATATCTATATATAGTTGTATAAAAAAGTATAGTTAAGCGTTTATGAACTTATTACTGCAGATTTCTTTTCACATGTTTCAGCGAGGACACGAACAAGGACGTATCATATTGAACTATTAGTGGAACATCTTCTCTGTATTCAGTTTCTGTATCACCAATTTCTAAACATTATATCAATCAACTGAGGTTAATGTCTACTGTATATTAATTAATGTGTTTTGTGTTCTCTGTGTTTACTGTTCATGGATCTTCTCCGGCCTCACTACACAACAAAAGATAATTCCCGCATCACAAATCACGACCTGTACAGATGTTCACTACTAACTCTGCAGGTGGAGCTGGTATACAAAGTCAAGGAGAGAGTGTAGAGAGAGTGTGATGGAAGGAGGAGGTGGAAGAAAGAGAGGAGGAGAGGGAAGAAGAGAAGTAGGATGAAGAAAGAGACAAATAGCCTGATACTTAGATACTTATCTCATCTTGTTCCGTCATTCACCTCACCCAGACGAATCAGGATAATTGTACTAACAACTTACACAGAGACCAACACTTTTCATTTGTCATTATTCTTACTAATAATAACTCTCTTTATCTACATTACTGTCTTGTGGTCGTCAAGGTCTGTTAAGTTTAACCTGTTGCAGAATTATATACAATTTGTTCTTATTAATTCTCTACAGACATTTTCATGCAGTTTGCCTCAGTGATACTTGAGTGAAATACCTCATAGTTTAATCAAACCTGTTTAAGATACCTTAAGTTACAGTTATAGTTCGGACTTCGCTGATACTCGTGTCAGACACCTCGGACATCAATGATACTCGTGGCAGATACCTCGGACATCTTTAAAGGTGATATGAACTTTACGCCATTACAGCTTCAGTTATAAAAATCAGACCAATTCAGTTTTTGTTATCAGATGGAGTTATATAAAAACATGTTTATGTGCTGAATAATTTAACAAAACTGTTTTCTAATTCTGCTGACATTGTTCAGTGACCTCGTTCGTCTGGGCAATTTATCCAAGCAACTGTTGACTCATTTAGTACAAGTAAACCACAAAATATGTTAACCTAACCTAACCTAATGAGTTCAGCTGCCAGAATTATATCACATACGAGCATTTTACTCGTGTTTCGCCCTCTGGTGACTGTGTTCAAAGGCTCCGGTGACGTCATTCCGGTTATCTTTGAAAATAAAGTTGTCTGAAGGAAATCTTTCTTTTGCCTGTAAATCTCCCGTCATGGATAGACTAGACTAATAAATGCTTTAGAGTCTTTCCCTCTCCAGTCGCCGAGGACAAGCTAACACGCCGGTAAGCCAAAAAGCTACTGCACTAGAAGCTTCACATCATCCTTTGGAACAAGTCTACAAACCCACACATCCTCTCTGTCTCTCTACTCACAGTACTCAGTCTCACCAAATCTTCCTCCTCTCCTTTTCTCTCCGTCTCTGGGTCGTCCATCTTCCTCCCTATTTCTCCTTTATCATTCTCAGGGTCGTTCGTCATTCGCTCTACTTCTTCTTTCATTATTCTCTGCGTTTCTGCTTCTTTAATCCTCTCCTTGTTTCTCCTTCCGTCGGTTTATCCGTATCTACGTCTCTCGCCCTTTCCTCTAGCTTTCTCTGCCATCGTCCAGTCATCCACGATACATTATGCTCTTGTTTCTATTTTAAGTGACAAGTGAAACTAACCACAGTGAAATATTAATGCTTTTTGTTAAGACGTGCATGTGTATATGTATGTATGTATGTATGACGGTTTGCATATATGTATGTATGTATGTATGTATGTATGTATGTATGTATGTATGTATGTATGTATGTGTGTATGTATGTATGTATGCCAACTTTCGGAAGCTCACGTATCCCGCTACGAGTGCAACAGGTACAGTACGTCACACTGGGAAATATTACATGATAAAGGTGTCACAGTCAGTGTTAGAACGCCTCTATAAAGTGATCTTGGTATATATATTAGGCTAAAATGCACAGTGAGGTACCAACACAGACACTCCAACAACCATGTAACAAAGCGTACAGTGTGTGTGTGTGTGTTCGATTTACCCTTGCGCCCATTCACATACACTTACATACTTTTCACTTACTATAACACAAAAAATGTGAGACTACTCGACAATGGTGACGACGACAAGAATAAAAATAAATTAATCCCCAAAAGGTGTTTAAAAGACACATTATAATTGTTGTTACTGGAGGTGCTCTGAAGAGTTAAAGATACTGTACATGTAATATATTTTTTTAATATTAAAATTTTCTTCCTTCCGACAGCAATTAAACAATTTCTTGAATTTAAAAAAAATATATATTAATTATTTTCTCGGAATCTGGTAATAGATAATACTGTACTTTATAATTCTCAAATAAACGAGACATTTTATTTAAATAATGAGACCAGTTGCGCTTTCCACCGCCGCACGATGTCATAGCTCCCCCACCCCGGCCTCAACCAGCATCTTCCATTAACTGTACCAGATCTGGAGGCCGTCCCAGATACGGCTGCGGACACCGCACTCATCACCTGGCCAACACCAGTGATGTGGACGACGCCTATACAGATGATGTGTATCACAGTGTCTGGGGCCGGGCCGAGAAGCCTCTTGAGCCAGATTTTGGTCAGCTCCACTTGTGACCACCGAGTACTGCTTCCGAGCCATCATCCCCATCGTATAGAGAGGTTTATCTCTCTTAATTTTGTAAATGTTGCTGGAATATAGTGAAATTACTCACCCTGTTGCGAGTTTACAGACCATTGTTGTTGAAGTGCAGTAATAACATTATAACAACATCATTCCTCAGTGTTTGCTGCAACAAGTGTGCGTGGGGTCACGTTTAGCAATGGTCGAGCATGTGGGAAGACTCACATGGTGTTGTGTGGTTAAGTTATTAATTAAGAGAAAGTTGATCGGCTTCAGTAAAACAAGAGCATCGAATATTTTAGTGGATCAGATGAAATCCAGAAAAACTCGTTAATCTTCCAAATGAATTAAAATATTTGCAAGGAACCTAAGACATCGCCTTACAAAAACATTAAAAGCATATTAGAACATATAAAATATCCGTGACAACTTTGATATACAAGAGTTTCAGCCAAACAGAACGAGAATGTAACCAAACTGCCCGCACCAACAGTAAACATTACAAGACAGGGACAAAATAAGACATCGCCTTACAAAAACATTAAAAGCATATTAGAACATATAAAATATCCGTGACAACTTTGATATACAAGAGTTTCAGCCAAACAGAACGAGAATGTAACCAAACTGCCCGCACCAACAGTAAACATTACAAGACAGGGACAAAATGGAACGAACCAGACGACTTGTTATATCAGAGACCAACATAATAATATTTTGCTGGGAAAGGTGATGCGATACGCTCTTCTACTGTTACGCTTCCAGTACTTCATTTTATACATCAAGAACATAAGCTTGATATGAAATTAATACAAAGTAAACAAGAAAGGACTAATAACACCCCTAATAAATATAACAAAAAAGAAAGAATGAAAGAAAAAGTAATCTCTAATATTAGAAAGTTCATCCATATTTTCTTTTTTCTGTTCTACAATATTAGAGAAGAAATATATTGCCAAACCAGCTGATTGTAAATGAAACATTTGAATTTAATATTTTTGTTTACATGTCACATCGTCTTCAGGTGTTAAAATATATAAACACCTTAAGGTCAACCACCTTAACCCTAATCTAACTTAACCTAACCTAGCATTATATAATCTAACCTAATCTCACCAGTTAACGTTAGGGTGTTTAATCATCAAGTAAAAATTAGGTGAGGAGTTAATCTTCAAGTGATTCATCAGATTTACCAACACGAGGAACAATAACTCACAGTCCTACTTGGGTCTTTACTTACAGAACCCCGGAACTATAGTGTGGTCGAGGTCTTGTACGTGATGAAGTTTTTTGTCTCCATTACTCGGGGTAGAGAAAGGTGTTCACGGTGACGGTCAAGACTTATTAATTGTTTTATGATATTTGGTTGTCAGGACTGTAAAGCTTCATGGTATATTGTTTGTACATTTATCCAATACAAAAATTAATGTGTGTGTGTGTGTGTGTGTGTGTGTGATCTTTCCTCCGTTCCCAGTTATCACTTGCATGCCACACTTCATTACAAGGTTGTTACAGTATACAGTGCCTACAGATTACATACAACGTGTTGTGGAAGCATCGTTAAAGTCGATAGGGAGGCAGAGGGCTAATGGTGGGAAGGTAGCGGCCCCCACCACAACCCCTATAGACCATTGCCAACATTCTCTAACATCTATACGTTAATTTGTCCCTTAAGTTGGGTTAATAATACGGCTCTAGTTACAGTAGAGTTTCAGTTGGATTTCGAAGGTTTACCGGTAGTTATCCTTGGCTTGTTACCTGAGAGCTCTTTTAGTGTATTCATTAATTTAACTTAACATGCAAACCTTTGAGAGTCTATATTTAAATTCTGCTCCAATTTTCCTTCAATGAGGCTGTGACCAGAGAGACGCTGACAAGACAAGAGACTCCACCATAATGAGACGTGATCCTTCATTTTCAGTTGATGATAAAACATTTAGCCTACGGAAGGAGATGCGAAAATCAGTTGCTGTAAGATGGCTGGAAAATTAAGATCATAAATAAGATGATTATACACTTAATCGAATTTTTGCGTTAAGTGTATTACGTTGGTAAGATACAGAGATTGAGAGGCGAACGAGATGATAGAGAGGTAACAGGTTGAGAGGTAAAAGTTATCCATTTTTTTATGAAACATTAAGGAAATTTGTACTTGGGAGCAACATTATCTAGAGTGAAACTATTGGCATGTATCTTATATACCTGAGGGGACTCAACTCTCTGCCACGTAGCCTCTTGTAACGGAGTACAGTGTCTTCAAGAACGCTGAGTGTACACCTGAGGACTGATGGTTAGGTGATGAGGAGGTATAGACAAGAGAAATGATTGGTTCGTCGTGAGGGCCGAGGAATCGAAGATGTGGGGCGCAATGACTGTGTATTTGAAAGAAGCGCTGACATACACAGAGAAACATCGGAATTTACAGTGACAACCTCTATAACTAGTTCCCTCCACACACCTGATACTCTTGCCTATACTCTACCTTTGTTCTTTGGTGCATATAGTCAATAATTAAGTCAAAACAGAACTTGTAATAATACATATGAATCAATAATCTTAGATCATATAAGAAATATGTACACATTACTAAAGAAAAAGTAGCAAAATAACATTCGTTAACTCACTAATGCTTGGAAGTTTCAAATTATGTTGAGCAGAAACCTAACTGATAATGGATGGATGTAAATGGGAGCTGTCTCAGATGGACCAATAGGCCTACTGCTTGGTTTCTCTTGCATCTACCTGTTTCCTCTTCATCTATTACACCCAATAACTTTTTCTTAACAGTTGGTTCTTCCCCCAATAGTCCAGCGGATCATCATATTGATTACTAATTCCGTGTGTGTGTGTGTGTGTGTGTGCGTGTGTGTGTGTGTGTGTGTGTGATCGTCAGCACCATCTGCTTGAAGCTCAACAACTGACTAACCAGCACCGTCTCCGTGACAAATGTGTTTCGCAAGTCGCTCACTCACTGGGCTTCATGGCAATGTTCTATTCAACTTAACTAGAAATTATTGCACCTGTGTACATACTACACAGGGAATAAACTGGTGCACTGTGAATTTCATAAAATTTAACCAGTTACTAGCACAACTGACTATGATAATATTTTCATTTTTTGAACTACTAATGTAACCAGCACAAGAATGTAACTTATGAACCTATATTGTCATCGGTTTAAGAAGCTAGTTCCTGTTCAAAACTGTGGCAAGACGTGCAAACATTACCGTGATGATGAAAGGTACTGTAAGTGTGATTGGCTGGAGTTTATATGGAAATCAACCACATCACTTACAATGCTTCTGGAGGAACATCTACTTCTCCAAGACTATAGAGGTGACTGTTCTTGTTCTGTCTTACACTGGACCTGTATACTGTAAATCTTAGTTCTCTGGATGAAGCTAATAGCCACGTGAAATGCTGGTCTTGTTTGTTTTATTGCGGCACCCCAAGACAAACATGCAGGGATCCATATGATGACAAAAACAGATTTTCCTTTGATATACAGTAGTGCTTTGTGATACTGCGGTACAACAGCGCCAGTGTAGGAGCGTGGGAGTCATCAGATGTGAGGCGATGGGCCGAGTGAGGGGGGGAGCAGGGATGGTGTATGTGTGTCAGTGGATGAACTAACGCCTTTACTGCACTACCTCCCCCTCCCTCCCCATCGTGGTCAAAGCGAGTCTCCTGACCATTAAACTTTGCTGCTGCCGCTGCTTACTCCCCCACACCTCACATTGGCCCATTACTTACACATTATTACACTATTGTCACTATCAACCAAGGGAAACATACCATTTTTCACAAATCTAAAGATGTTATCAGTAAAAGCCATTAATTGTTCATAAAACAGAATTAGTAAATGAACGGCTCACACGAAAGACTTTCCCTTTTGCACGCACTTACACGATCGTCACGTGACGTTAGAGAAATTTACGTCGGAAAACTCTTTATGGTAAGGGTCGACATGTAGATTGTAGAGCGAGTGGTGAGGGTGGTGGAAGCCGAGGAATTGTGTCACCAACCTGCAGGTACCGAGTCAGTGTGGCACCTCGTACACAAGTCTGCTTCACATTTGACCATTTTTATAGGTATCATTGCTCTTTACTCTATATACCCTCATTAGTAATATGAGGCAACCTATCTAAAACAAGGGTTTCCATTTTTCTTCGGTACTCGTCAATAACTGTATTTTTATGTATTTCTCTTTTACTGTAAAACTTGAATTTATAATTGTTCGTTCAGTCAACAACTTCAGAACTACTTTTTTTTTATCCCCAAGACACACACCTTCTGACAGTAAGGGTTTAAAGGAGAATTTTGAGATATTCATTAGTTAGAAAGTTGAATCTCTGTTTCATGTACATATTTTGTGTTGTCTGCAGTGTCATGGTAGTGTTGCCTGGAGTGTCACGGTAGTGTTGCCTGGAGTGTCACGGTAGTGTTGCCTGGAGTGTCACGGTAGTGTTGCCTGTAGTGTCACGGTAGTGTTGCCTGCAGTGTCACGGTAGTGTTGCCTGCCATGGGAGGTGCAGGTCGTAGATACCTGTATTGTTGCGTTTAGATGTTGCTGGGTGTGATTGTCCAAAATCTTATATAAAGTCTAGACGACATTAAAAATAATTAAACATATAACCCCCCCCCCCCACACACACACACACGATACATTCTTATATACACTTAACATTATCCATCCCTTCATGCGACGACTAGTGATTGAGGATGTGGGTCTTTGAGACACTTTCTCTATCACAAGACTTACTCTCTTAGTGTCTTCGTTCGTTTTCCTTTGTCATACATCCATCTATTCTAGCTACACGAAATGTCTTATATACAGTCATTGGTAATTCATGAAAACTTTATCTCCGTAGGTATAATTTTGTAGAGTGGACCTGGTTATGTATGCAATGTTTACTAGTTTGCAACTTTTTCTGTATAAGTAAGTTAAGATGTCATTCTATCACGATGTTGAACACACACACTAGTGGTTTGTACAGCCGAGGAAAAGAACCACAAGCTGCTGCATGACAACGCTGACTGACAAAAGAGTATTGTACACCTCTGACCAGTACCTGTCTGGAGCCCCCTTAAGAACAACACCTTTGTCAGCATTAACACACCTAGCGAGGACCTCCCTGATACAAGTTGACGGCAAACACCTTCGTTACTATAAACAAACGTGCTAACACATATGGAGAATGACCAGCACCTTTGTCAACACCAGCCACACCTGGAGAGCATCCGTCTGGAGGAAGCTTATGACCATTACCTTCGTCAGGTATGCGACAATAGTAAAATTGTCATTCTTTTAACGACGAACTTCTTTACCTTAGCTCTTACAACATAACACGAGATTTTCAGATAAATTTTGCAGTTTCGCGTATAATTAGGTTTTTCTTCCCATTACAGCGCTTTACCACTATCGACTCATACGGTGCCAGGACCTGAGGCCTATGAAAATGAAATCTGGTTCAGCTGTTATTCAAATATGGTGGGAGGGAGTGCAACATAATTTTACTGAAATAAAGTGTGTTACCTGATTGTTGTCATTCCTTTGTGGCAGTGAAACAGTCCGAGCGTGGTAGACAGACTTAAAGAGTTACTTCAGAAGACAACCGCTGCTGGGTGTTGTGTTCTGTGCCTCAACACTAGGTTTGTTCTGTGAGTAACTTCTCTAAGGGAGACGATATTGACGTGTTCATGAGTGTTATATGGTAATTCGCGGAAATTTTAGGTTAAAGATAATTATTATTGATGTGTAAATATTATTTCTATAGCATCGTTACACTGAAAATATAATTTACACTGATTTTTATTTCAGTATACTTCATTTTTATTTATGCAACTCTTCCATTCATGCTATACTGAATAGTTATCCCTTTTTTAGTGATCAGACTATTTATATAATGAATATGTTCGTCCTAAATATTTCATGGCTGTCTTCCTCTAGAATCAAGATGGTCTTTCAATTTGGAAATAATGGCCGTATGTTATATTATATTCGGGGTCCCTAATTTAGTCTCCAAATTCAAATGGTATATGTTTTTCACGCCCCAAAATTTAGATGATATTACCTGTACATATTTTAGGGAGAAGGTGCAATACTATTTAAAGGGTGGAAGCCCCATACCGTTATTTTTATAAGAGCTACTGAAGTACCAGTACCTACGAAAATGAATCTAACCCGATTAATGTATTAAATTAAAATAAAAAACAATAATTTATTACGTAAACAACTAATATTGTAGGAGCGTACAAGATAATTAATACAGGTATTTAAGCCCTTCCCTCTTTAGTGGGTTATATTCACAATGGAGTAGAAATAAAGGTGTAAAAAAATCGTAATATTTAACGAAAATTTTTTTCGCACCCAAAATTAATTATATTTTAATTATCAAACTGAAAATTAATTTTCCCAAATAGAAAACCTTCATTACTTGAAACAATAAAACATTAAACATGCCAAGTGAAATCTAACTCTTTTAGCGCAAATAAAGCAGTCACTATATAACTTAATAATATTCAACAGTAAATGACTTTTATATCCAGGCTGCATTGAATACAATCCATTTAGTTTTCTCAGGATGCATTACGGTATTTGGATAGTTGGCTAAGTTAAGGTAGTGATCCATGAAATCAACATCAGACCTGCATGATTTATATCTATAATAAAGTAAAAGTAAAAGTAAATATAATTACTGTATAATACATACCTGCTCTTTGTATCCTCCAATATTGCACGGAGCTAAGACTGTGTTCTGGGCGGTCCACCGTCAGCTGCATTATGTCACCTCACACCAGGCCTGTTGCTCTCTGCACTGCTCACACTGTGCTCCACGTGCCCCGTAACAAACACGGCTCCGACATACCAACTGTTACTTCAGCAGTGAGGCAGGGCTACCAACCTCATCCTTTTCCTTAATGTTTTTTTAAGCATCACCTTACAAGAAATGGGGGTGTGCTTATGCACTCGATGGTGTACAAGGTGGGGGCCCCAACGTAAGTTTTAAACATACGACGACAACCACCTATCCCCAACTGAGCTTCATCATCCACGAATTACTGTTCGACACCACATCCTCAAAACTAAACGAACCTCTCACAGAACGCTTCATAAACAGCCTCAATCGAACCATTGTATGTCTCATTTCCTTCTTTGTACTTAATGTGCACATAAAGCCTTTGTACAACGACCCACTCCTCATGCAACTAACCAGTCAGTGTCTTTGAAGCTTAACAAAAACAAAATGCAGCTTTTAACAATTACTGTGGACAGTCATACACGACTTTTCAGTGTCACTGACTAAATCCCTACAACATACTATTTCTTCGTCTTAAAATTCACGAAAAATCAGAAATACAAACTTTTATGTTACTCGTTCATTAGGAGTCCTATGGCTGATTACTCTTCAAATATGTTACTGAATCACATAAGTATAATTCACATCTTCATCAGGTTTGATTTCCTTTACTTAAAAAGTTTCAAAATGATTGATTATATTCCTTTGACCGCCATTTCTTAAATAATAATAATAATAATAATAATAATAATACGAAAATGTGACTTAAAGTTCCCCACCAGTGGTGCGAGTCATGGCGGTGAGAGTGTAAACAGGGGCGGGTGGCCAGTGTTTGCGGAGTAAACGACTTACTTGTTTTCACCTATAATAAGACTCGTTTCTTGGTTTTGTTGTGAACTTTTCTACTCACGAAGCCCACTCACGTATACTAGCTAATTCTCGTCAACGTTGGTTATGGGTGATGATCGCCTCTTGACACGTGCTGGAGGACTTAAGGTTTTTCTACACCTACAGTATGGAGATTTTCAAGGTTATGATTTGTTTGTATTGTTCTGCCTCGCTCCCAAAGGTACTCTCACCCATAACGTGTTGGTCAATATTTGCTGGCGGGATGTGATGACGTGACGGATATGTGGAAACAAGATGAGATGATTCGTCACCTTGACAGATCGATGTACACATAAATAAATATTTATTCGAGAAAATTTTCATATAATTTCACATCAGTTGATTAGAGTATATACAAACTAACTAGATATGTAATAATAACAATAATAATAATTAACGGTTTATTGAAAGAGCTTGGCAGCCAGAAGGCTGAAAATATACAGTTACATATTTGGGGAATGGGTTTCGAATTACAAATAATATACAAGTAACATAAGTGACACAAATAAGACATATAATAACTAGATGGGGAAAAGCTCAAACTGCAGTTCATTTCAACATAGTGACAGTGCAAGGAGTAGTGTTTACTGGGAGTGAATACACTGGTTTATTACAAGTTATTGATAATTTTATGTGTGTGTGTGTGTGTGTGTGTGTGTGTGTGTGTGTGTGTGTGTGTCTGTGTATTCAATGAATGTAATTTCACATGGTCTTAAATGATTGAAATATCAATGAGTTAGGAGAGTAAGGCAACAGCCTATCTATTAAGAGGGGCAGGTAGACAGCTGTCAGGTGTTCATTATTCACCCAATCCTAATCACGCACCCCCGAGGGGCACCTGGTGGAGGGGGGGCAAAGCTTTATCATGGAGATGCGGAGACGGGAGGATTGTGACGCCCCGTGTCTTGTGGTCATAATACCCTCGTGGGTGTCGGGTGTTACTGGAGCTATGGGAGGTATTTGTCTCTCGTTGTCTAGCTGTCTTTTCTATACTAGGTGTTGTTCTTGGTACTCTGCCTCTCTTTACGCATCAATTACTCACACCTCATTAGTGTCACCATCACTCTCTCAGCTCGCAGCGCTCATCAGATGAACTTCCTCCCTCCTTCTATATTGCATTATGTTCCTTCATACTGTGATAAAATGTTCTCTGGGTGGACATTTAAGCAGATTCGTTTTTTCTTATATTATAATTATCAGAATAGTTTATTTTCCCGTAACATAATATTAGCTGTATATTGCTCATTGTCAGATGATCCTTTTCCTAGTTAACCTCTGCTTGCGTTAGTGAAACAGAATACTGACCAAATTATGTCATGTACACCATCCTACACAAGTTACAAATCGATTACTTGGCTTCTCATAAAACTGTCTTATTGTTTGGGAGTTTGTTGTTCAGTAGTGTCAAGAGCTGTGAGGGGGGGAGCAAATTAAGAACAAATATGAAACAGGTTCGCCAGACCTTACCTATACCCAGCTGTGGAAATTGAAGGACTGTGATTTAGTGTAGAGTCAAAAAAGTCAATCTAAATTATGTAATGGAGATCTTTAAACCCCTGAATGATCCATCACAGCCATTCATCATGTTCCTTATTACTAGAGCCTGGCTGTTTAGGCTCTCAAAGACCTTAAGGAAATGGCAGGCAAATAGACAAGAACAAATTTTCATAATAGGCATTAATTATTCTACTAAAAAAAATCATCACACAAGTATATTGCAGCTGACACCGTTATTAGCGGACAACACAATAGATGATGTTTTTGTCTAGTTTGCCTAGTCCGCTTTTTAAGGTTTTTCATTGCCTAAACACCCGGGCTCCTTGATGACTATAGACGTACGAGTGTACTTCAATTATTACCATAGAGAAACACGAATATATATAAAAATTACAGCCAGAAATTGAATTGAAAATATCTCAGTCAGGATACAAGAAACAACAAATCAATTATCTAAAAAATATGCTAATAAGATACTGTTTAGGATTAATGCTGAAAAGTAAACAGAGAGTGGCGCCATCAGCTGAAACCTAGCTCCGTGTCATCATCCGCGAGGAGAAGGAGAGGGCAGGTTTGTATTAAAGGTCCTAGCTTGTCTTGTTTTTATTCTCTGACAGGCACTATATACGTCTTGTAATGAGAATAAGAATAACAAATGATATTTCTGTCTTACCAAGAGAAGAGAAAAATAATTGACTTGAAAACTAAATAATAGGATCAATACCATAATAAATCCTAATTAATATTTTAATGATCTACAAGAGTTTATTTCCAATTTTTATCATTTTTCGTAGCTCGTACCAGTGATGTGTTATAAAACATTGTCCTAGCACCTCGCTCCGCCCTGCCTTTGTCAGGCATTTGGTAAAAAGTCTCACAGATTCAATCACACAGCGGAAGGTAAACTTGATAACCATAAAATTAAGATCGTGAGAAAGAGCGAAGACAGTACGTGGTCACAGACTGTCAAGATTTTCCTTCATGTTACAACAGCGGGAGGAGGTGGTGCACTGTACCTGGTGTAATGACCAAGTCCTCTGTTCAGAACCTTGTGTCTGATGATTCTCCAGTGTTGAAGGTAACTAAAGAAAAAAAACATAGTGACCAGTGATTAGATTAACTTAATATTTACTGTAAAAATATGATATAGTTATTTTCTTGAGACGATTAATAGATTAAAAGAGGAACAGAACTTACATGTACAGGAAAGATAAACCTAAACTACATTATGATGACGCTATTGTCAGTTTTATACTCTCAGGTGCAAATCATTTATAGTCTTATAAAACATCCAACATGAATATTTTTACTTTTACCGTCAGTCAGCTAATAAACATCAGTATGGTAACAAGAAGGCAAACACATCGTTCACTGGTCTGCTGGAGCTGTTTAATATACATGACAAACGTTTTTGTATCGCCAACAGAGTGGAGCTAAGATTTACAACTCGTTATATCGTTATCATTGATAGCATGTGTGATGAGTCGCTAGTAACGCCAGACTAGGGGAACTATTTAGCGTCTGATAACTAAAGTAATTTTCTGGCAGTATTAGTGTGTTCTTCTTAACATCCTAAATCAATAAGATTATAGGTATGGTAAAATAAGCTCAAATTCACACCAGGAGAAGACAGCCAAGAGAAAATAACTCGGGTAACGAAATTATACTTACCACGAAAACCAGATCTTAACTGATGTAGTAGATTATTTTATATAGTCCCCTTCACTAGTGCGTTTACAGGAGCTTTTCAGGTTTTATGCAGTCTGGCAGCATTGTGTTTGTTTACATTTGACCGAAGGAAACGCGCAATAGTAAACATACGATGGCATCAAATTAAAACAATAAAAATATCCCAAAGATAATGATTTGTGGCGCTGTCTCTTTTAACACAAAATATTAAGAAAAGAATTTTTGAATGACTGTAGAAAATGGATCTTTTAATCATTCACCAACACGAGAGCCATGATGATACAATATCAGCATCGTGTTGGTCGTGTAGTGCGCCTTTAGAATTATTGCATCATTAAGAAGGAAACTTTCACTCACAAAAAGTTTGATAAGACTTGAGAGATTGCTTCCTGTCTGTAGTTTTTCATCTCTCTTGGTTAGGGGTGGGGAAACTGTGCTCTCCACCCCCCAACACCACCAAGGATCTCAGGGTGGCCCGCAACCATATTCGAATGCCTTTCTTTTTATTTTAAAGGAAAGACTCAGGGGTATTGAACTTAACAAAAGATTTAGTTGAAATTTACAGAATACATAGAGTATCATAAAACTAACCTATAATAGCGGAACTACATTGGGATGCTGTTCTGGGATAGCGGTCATACACATTTATTCTCCCGATTCTAAAAGTTCCCCTCCCCGTGATCTAGACTACATCTAGGATGGTTCGCTCCTTGTACTTTAAGCTAACTTGTTTAACGAAAGTGTGTGAAAAGATAATATATTTTTCTACTGTAATAATTTACCGAGATCAATAGATTCAAGGAAAGTTTGGTGGGAGAATGAGCATCGTAAAGGAGCTGTGCAGATAATAGAGGAAGTGGAGTACCGAATCATATGAATAAGAATGTAATTTTCGTTCTTCTCTTTCATTTTACCAACTGTAAAGCAGTCTCACACCAGCGTATACCTTATACCTTATGACACATCCCTGAGAGAATTTATTGCATGTTCGTGGACTGGCTTCAAATATGGAAGATGTTGAAAGGCAGCAGGCAGAAAGTTACCTTGTGCTGTCAGTGGACACGAAAGTGCTGACACTTGTAAAGTTTATCTCTCCTCTGTATAGTGGTGCATACATTTTAGTTAATATAATGATTTACGAAAAATATATATAGAAAGTATCAAGTGAGTGTAACTTGTGAAACTGTGAGGGTTACTGGCTTACAAATACGGAAAGAAAGAATGAGAAATAATATAAAAATATCATAGTAGGTAGTATCACAAGCCTCTCCTGAACAGTGATATTTCGTAATGGCCGTGGACACCTATGTTGGGTGAGGAAATTACGTGAAGAAAGAGCGGTGATGAGACACTACATGATAGAGCACTCAAGTCTTCGATGCGTCTTATAAAGACGCTAACTTTCCATTCACCTGACCGTGGAATTTAGCTTATGGCCCTATGATATAGAGGTCTTAAAAAATTTCATTGTATGACAAAGCAAGGGGCTGCCTCTATTGGCAGTACCTAACATGTTTAAGAATGGCTTGTAAGTGGTGGAACTGAGCAGCTATAACCACCTTGTTCCTGATGTTGCGACTTCATGAGTCTTCTCACCTGTGGCTACTCTTGCCGCCAACTTTAACCAGCTTAAGAAAGTGCGTCTAGCACTTTACTCCTCTACTTATCCATTCCTTCTTTCAATATTTTGCTTCACTCCAATTTGTCAGGTGTCCACACAGAGCCACATGAACCACGAGAGCTTTCGATGTTCCATGTATGAAGTCGAAGCATCAGGAATAATCTGCTATTTCCATACCAACCTCCCTCTCCAAGTATAATCCAGAGGGTTGACTTAAGACATACAGATCATAAAGAAAAAGTGAGAGAAGGAGAGAGGGGTGAGACGAAATGAAATAAAATAACTAAAGGTAGAGGAAGAATTTTGCGTCAGATGTAAGTTTTAAGAGGTTCAGGCAGCTGTCACTCCGTAGCTGATGCCTCTCTACACCTGCCTCCTGCCCACACATGAATCTTCCTCATATCTGTTGCCAATTTACATCTGTTCCTTTCCACACCTGCTGCCTCTTCACACCTGCTGCTACTCTACATGTGCTGCTACCGTACACCTGTTGTCACCCACTCCCTCTCCACCCCAAAGCTAAACCTATTTAACACCTGCCCCTACCCTACACGTATTGTCATCCTACATATGTTATGTCCCCACACCTGACACCCCACATATGCCATCACCCGAACACCATCCTCCGTCCCCACACTTGCTGTATAGTCACACCTGCTGCCCTCCCACACCTGCTCCCATCCTACATCTCCTATCTTCTACTACCTCACTCTTGGTGATTGCTGTTGTTGGTACTAGTGTTGGTGACTGCTGTTGTTGGTACTAGTGTTGGTGACTGCTGTTGATACGTCCTGTTAATATTGTACCCCTCCCCCACTCTTCTCCACCATTTCGTGTGTACAGTAGGTACCGCGCGAAGCTCAAGGAAGGAGCTTAGAGGTAACTCCGTTTGCTTGTCACTGGTCTTGTCTAGTTGCTTATCCGGGCGATATCTCAGGTACATTTCGAGGTAGGAATCCGAAATTTGGATATGATAGTGACCAAGTGGTTTAGGATCTTTTATTTCTTCATATTTTTGTTGTTGTTTGGACGTATATTATCAATGGCATGGGTACTTTAAACTGCTAATACGAGTTTTTGGTTGTATTTTATAATGCATATTTTATAAGACCTTCTATTTCTAGTTTGTATAGGTTACTGACAGTCAGCAAGCAAGTGGTAGGTTCTAGTACAGGACAAGAGCGCTGAGGGAGGAAGATCTAACTAACAGGGGGGGGGGGAAAGGTCTCACCAGCTGGGGAGGAGGAGGGAGGTGAGGAGTGGAGAAACTCACGGGAAATCGATGAGAGAAAGTGAGTGATAATCCTGTACACAAAACGGTGTCTCTACTCTGAGTTATTATAGGCGGTTGTGGACTCTGCTTTCCCTGGTAGACGAGCCTCGGTGGGTGCCGCTAGGGAGGGAAGGGTGTGTGAAAGTTGGTTAGTTACAACTCTGATAGACGTTACCTGTAGAAAATCGACGACCTTGTTGTTAGGTGTTGAATGGCTTCTTAGGATTAATTTAAAAAAAAATATTCAGTAAACACTAAAGGTAATTTAATAAATATATTTGGTTAGGTTAAGTTAGGTATGAGAATATAGTAAATAACGCAAAGGAAAAACAAAATAAGATTGATGATGACTGTTAAGGCCGATGCTCTATTATTTGCGGTCTTTAGTTCCTCAACAACAATAAAATAGTATTAATAATAAATTTACCACAGTGTGTTGTTAGAGGTCCTCCAAAAATTATTGTTACATAAAATCATTTCCATTTTTTACTCAAACTGAAGTATAGATAATCTGACAAAAGTGTACATAAGTTAAGGTGTCACTTATAATTTGTACTGAGAAAAAATAAAATATCTAGCTTAAGGTATACTCAATAAGTAAAAGTAAATAGTAGCGTCTCACACCTTACACTAAAACTCCCAAGGTGTTCTACTCTTGTCGAATTAGGGAACTTGCTGAATCATACTCTCTGACGCCTGTGCATGTGCCGAAATCACGCCCCCTCCCCCTTCCCTCCTCCCCCTCCCTCTTCCCCCTCCCTCTTCCCCCTCCCTCTTCCCCCCTCCTTATATCTTGTCAACGACGTTCAAGACTGATGCTTAATACACTTAAGTAGGCAAAATTCAAAGTACTTGATAATTTTTATTGTCTCATACACACACCGAGACACATTTACCATTTTCTATAGTTTAGGTCGTTCACTGAGCGCCAAGCAATGGAAACATTATCATTCACCTCACCACAAACTTACTCTCACACAAAATGTATTGTTTCCTAATGAGATATTTGTGAAAAATAATACAATGAAATCATGTTATTATCCTTTACTAATAAAGGTTAATTAACTTAGAGCTTTGGAGCTAATGAGTTAAAATAATTGCTGGTTAAGAGCCAAGCACCGTAAACATTACTCCATCCTTGGCCCTGGCCCTGGCCCCGGCCCTGACCCTGGTCATGACTACTGTAACGTTGCAATATTCATTATATCTAAGACATGACTCACTGTGTAGCAATAGACCAATTTAAAAGGGATACATTAGGTTAGAGTAGGTTTTGTCATTTGTTTACAAGTGTTCAATCAATCAGAGTACTGCCCTCATGTCTGAGGGTTGACGACCACAGTCCTCCACTCGAAACGTTCTCGGGCTGTTTTCACCAATCCTCTAACTTCTCTAAGGTATCGTATCTCTCTTGGAACCCAGTTTTTTAATTGTATTCATTCATCCCAGTCTCTGCTTTCATTATACTACAAGTTTCGTCCTTAACAGGAACTTTGTATAGTTGAAGATTGTAATTATACTACGGAAAAAAAATAAGGTATTACTCCACGTACTTATTACCAAGCTGGTCAGTAAGACAACATAAGGAACACAGATCACTATAATACTCCTGAAATAAACGTTTATGTGGAAATAAGTATTTAAGGATGAGGCGGACAGACAAGAACGAACATAGACATATATAATATACCCACAACAAGAACGAACAGGTAAACAAAATATATAATACCAACATATAAATGTACATACACAAACACACACACACACACAAACACACACACACGGCAGCACAACAGTACAAAGAACTCTCTTGAAGCATATGGTGAGTCTTGCGGTCATGTTGTAGTCACTACCGCAACCAAGGTGTAGGTCAGAGTGTAGGCAAGAGAGAACGTAGGGCAAGATGTAGGCTAGGGTTTAGGTTAGGGTGTAGGCCAGAGTGTACGTTAGGATTTAAGCCAGGGTATAGGTGAAGGTGTAGTCCATAGTGCAGGTCAAAGTGTAGACTGGGGTATAGCTTAGGGTATAGGCCAGGGTGTAGGTTAGGGTTTAGGGCATGGTTTAGGCTAGGGTGTAGGCTAAGGTTTAGGTTAAGGTATAGTTCAAGGTGTAGGCCAAAGTGTAGTCCAGATTGAAGGCCGGAGTGTAGGCCAGGGTGTAGACTAGAGTGGAGGACAGAATACACGCAAGGGAATAATACATAAAGAAGATAAGGCCGTGTCTCGCCGTACATTCTCAGTGCTAAAACTTGTTAGAGAAATAGTGAAGGAAATGTTGTACTTTCTCTAAATAAATACTGTTATTGTTCATAGTCTGTCTGTCTGTCTGTCTGTCTATCTGTTACTCTTTAACGTGTATGTGTGGAAAGGTTGAATTATTATCCCATTTAAAAGATACAAAACGAAATAGAAGTAAAAAAAAAAAGGAATTAAAACTATTTATGATCGGGGAATATATCAAGCGTATATTCTTCATCGGGAGAAATTGTAAAGAAAAAAAAATCTGGGTGACAAATCCTGTTTTTTTTCTCACATGATAAAACCGTATATGGCTTTCACTGGTGTGCTGAGTTATGGGATCTAATATACAGGTTATGGGTGTAATAGATGGGTGGAAACACAGGAAGTCACATGATGACAACTTGTGCAGAGGAGTCATGCAAGGCTGAGACTTAGATACATATACAGAGGCAGTCACACACACACACACACACACACACACACACTTAGATATACTAGTGTGTGTGTGTGTGTGTGTGTGTGTGTGTGTGTGTGTTTCCATTCTTGTTACATATACTGTACACATCCCACACGAGCGTTAGACAGGAGTGTGGCGTCCCCAGTTTGTGGAGTCGCAGTGACTGAAGTATTCTTCCCTCCGGTGCTTCCTCACACAACCAGAAGGTGGAGCCTGGCGGGGGTGTGGCTCCCTCTGCTCCGCCCACACACTACCTGTGTAACCAAGGTGCCTCCTCGATCTAGTGGGTGGAGGAGGAAAGACGAGATGGGGAATGAGAAAGGGGAGGAGAGGAAAGATGTGGAGAAAGAGGTAAAAGATAAAAGATACAAGATGAGTAGATGGGAATGGGGGTCAAGGAGTTCCGGCAGTGTGAAATTAGTGCTTTTTTGTGCTCGAAGAACAAAAATTAAACCATAATGTTATGATTGTGTACTGAGCAAAGTCGTGAATATAAACATTTATGCTTTTATTTTCTTTAATTTCAAAGTTTCTAACCTGTATAAGATCATCATTATTATTACTATTAATATTATATATATATATATATATATATATATATATATATATATATATATATATATATATATATATATATATATATATATATATATATATATATATATATATATATATATATATATATATATATATATATATATATATATATATATATATATATATATATATATATATATATATGAACATCGATAGTGTAAGTCATTAAAAAGATTTATTGTGTCATTGTATCTTGCTAGGTGTAAGTGAAGTGTGAGCGTCAGGGAATAAGCAGAAGGAAAAGAGGGATAGAGTGAATGAAATAGGTAAGAAGTAAAGAAGGGAAAGTTGGACGGAAGTAGGGAAGGTGAAAATTTGGAAGGTAGAAAAAAAGCGAAGGGAATGGAAGGCGTGAGACGGAGGATATGAGAAAGACATGAACAAGAAGCGAGGGAAGGTGTTGGAGGGGGCTGGTGGCAGTAAGTATGGTCCGGTGTGTTCTTCACTGACTGACCCAGTTATCCAACGACCTCGTTGACGCCGGCGCCCGGTGCTGCGGTGTCCTGCCTCCTCACCACTACTTCCTCTAACATTTTATATCATTTATCTGTTGAAGTAGTGACAAGTTTGACCGGGCGTAACCCTTCTGTTGTATCCAGAACATCACTGCAGGCAATAGCGATTATCTGTTACACTCTAGCGTCCACAAGTACGAGCAACACCAGACGCTGTTGGTTGTTCATGCTGGCGTAGTTAAAGTCCAGCAAATGTTGTGCCCCCTGAGGAGAGAGACCCTGCCAGACTTCTGTGTCTCTTAGATTATCCTGTCTCCCAGTAATTACTCTTCTCGACCCTTGTATTGATACGAGTCACTTAATATAGAGATTAATTTCACACGCGTATATGATGGTATAATTATTTTTTTCTTTTTTGAAAAGTAAACGAAAAGTATTTGTTAATCAAGTCTCCATTATACCAGTCAATGATGGTCTTCTATGTAGTTTCAGTTCAGTTCTTTATAAATGTGTGTGTGTGTGTGTGTGTGTGTGTGTGTGTGTGTGTGTGTGTGCGTGTGTGTGTGTGCGTGAGTCGTATGTTCATTCGGTGAGAGATTAAAATACAAGACACCGCGAGATCAGAAACTGGGTTTATAGAATATTAACATCTTGAATAAGACATAAGACAGAGGTTACTGATTGAAACCCAAACTTTTCATGTATGGATATTTAACATTTCTCTGATCTATGCTCGCCAACCACGGTGAAGAGGCATCATGTCTGGGTGGTCTACAATCACCACTTTAGGATATTGAACCAGAGTGAGGACTGAAGTGGAAGTGAGGTCGGCATGATCAGGGCGTGATATGGAGAAGCGCGCGAATATCAGGACCTGAACTGGGAAAGAGCGGGGCTTAAGCTAGAACTGAGGGAGCCTAAGTAGGGGCTGAGTAGGAACTGGAGAGAGCAAAGAAGGTATGGGAGGGGGGGTGGGACGGCGGTGTGAACAACATATATACTGACATTCATTTCTTTATTAGAAGATTTTCAATACAAATTTGTGAAATTAATTTTTATTTGTATTTTTCAATGTTCCTCATATGCACGAGATAAAATGATAACATGTTAGTTGATCTTGAAAGTTATATAAATACGAGTACAAGGTGTAACAGTGATTAAAGGTTGATTATATTATTTTTTAAGAGGGAAGGGCTTGAGGGTTTGGTTAAAAAGCAAAAGGGAGGCGTCATGTGAATAAGTTAGGGAACCTCTACTACAAACAAACATAAGTATCGTAATGACTTAACCTAACCTAACCTTAATAAACCCGAATAACACAAAACAAAACAAAATAAAAATAACAAGAGAAATCAAGAGGTAAAAAACTTGGGGTGGAAAACGAAAAAAAAAAAAATCTCACCCAAATAAGTAAAAAATCCTAGGTTTAAGTTAATGTTAATTAGGTTAGGTTAGGTTAGGTTAGGTTAAGGAATTTATTTTTTTTCTCTATTGCAGAATTTCCATTTACGCATCCCGGCCACTGTCATTTTCCCGCGGCTCAGATAACGGAACTTCTCATATTGAAACTGTGGATCCACAAGAAAGTTTTCCAGATCACACTTGCATGTCGTCGTGCTTCACTTGTTCCGAGAAACAAAAGAATAAATCATTTTCATACTGAAGGTGTGAAGAGAGCGCTGCTTCCTCCCCCAACCAGTAATTTCATGTTCCATTTACATAATTTCTCTATCCTTGCTAGTGTTTAAGTCTGTTAAAGGAAGCAGACCAATGTAAAGCAGGTGTGTGAGCACGTGTGTGTGTGTGTGTGTGTGTGTGTGTGTGTGTGTGTGTGTGTGTGTGCATACATAAATGTGTTTGAGTTTGTATAGGTTGTTTACATGCTGAATTTTTATAATAATAATAAATAATAATGATTAACGGAAGGCTGAAAATATACAGTTACATACTTAGGGAATGAGTCACTTGATTGACAAATAATATACAAGTAACATAATTACGTTTGTTTACACACACACCTAGGTATATATTAGATTTGTTTTGTTTTAAAATTTATAATAGAGTTTTTTATTGAAACATAAAACATCAACAAAAAAAAGTTATCCAGGAGACTTCAATGCTTCTCAGAGTAGTAATCTGGATATATACACACACACACACATATATATATATATATATATATATATATATATATATATTTCGTCTTTATTCAAGACATCTTCAGAGACGAAAGCTATATATATTTTATCATTTATATCCACGTTTTCATTGTGGATTTACATGAAATATATATATATATATATATATATATATATATATATATATATATATATATATATATATATATATATATATATATATATATATATATATTGGCATGATATACCTGTAGTTAACAAGATACTTACACAAGGATACGTATACTGTACACCATGGTACTCATTGCGCGGCTCGCGCCACGACGACTTAATTTGGGGCTCTCGGAAAAAAATGCTTTCATTGTATATGTAAAGGCAACAACAAGCAGTGTCTCTTAATAATGTATTACGCTAATTTGCAGTAGATGCGGTTCTGCCAATGAATGTGTTCTGCCAAAATTAGTGAATAACAGTGCAGTGTACAGTATAGTTGTGGAACTTTGGGATATGCTAATGCAAGGTTTAATGAGAAGGGGAAGACTGAATCTGAAAATGTTGAAAGTCAACCATTATTATTATATTATTATTATTATTATTATTATTATTATTATTATTATTATTATTATTATTATTATATTATTATTATTATTATTATTATTATTATTATTATTATTATTATTATTATTATTATTATTATTATTATTATTATTATTAAAATACGTATTTCATTTACTGTTTTGGCATTCCTCCAGGTCTACCCTTCTCAGACATTCTCTTTCTCTCTTTTTTTCTACTTTCTCATCTTTCTTTCTCTTTCTATTTTCATTCATAACGAGAAAAATAACCCAAGCTACAACTACCAAAATAGACTATAGCCAGTAATTCCTGCGGTGTGGAGCTAATGAATCATCGACTCAATAGCTCAATAACCTGTTCATAACTCATATTGCTGCCGGTCATTACCTAACCACCGCCCCCGTCCCCGCCACCGTCACGCCAGACACCGCCAACATCACATTTTTCTTTGTTTTTTCTTTAGCTTTCTCGTGATATTTTCCGCCAGTCTCTCGCCTTCCTCTTCGCTTTTTTCTGTAATCATGCCTACAAGTGGATTGGTTTTCTTGCCGATTTTTATTTTTATTTTTTTGTGGTCGGAGTATTGGTTTGAATGTCCTTGAAAGAATAAAAACTACAATATCATGTATTATTATCGGTTAGTAAAATAAAGAAATTGAGAGAGGGAGAGAGAGAGGAGAGAGAGAGAGAGAGAGAGAGAGAGAGAGAGAGAGAGAGAGAGAGGTTAGCACTTCTTTCAAAACATCTGCAGCCAAAATCTATCATAAAATATACCGATGTTGCTCTCTTGCCTCCCTGTGTGTGT
Organism: Homarus americanus; assembly: GCF_018991925.1. Classification (NCBI taxonomy): domain Eukaryota; kingdom Metazoa; phylum Arthropoda; class Malacostraca; order Decapoda; family Nephropidae; genus Homarus; species Homarus americanus. The sequence continues at coordinate 3,305,968 of NW_024749779.1, forward strand.
CTTGAGCTCAATAACTGTATCTCGGTAACGGTGCAGCGTGGATTTTTTCTTTACATAACTAGTACAGTAATTTATAAAAGTGTTGAATGAAAATGGCGATGGAATACTAAAGACAAAATCGGTGTTTGTAAAGGCAGAGAGAGGGAGATATATCATAACAACTAACATATCAACTAAAGAAATATGCAACAATATGTAGTATGTTTGCTGTAGAAATATTATGATTGTACGATTATAGGGAGAAACATCTTTTGGGTGTTAAAAAAAATCATGTATTTCTATGACTCCAGATAACATATAATGATAAATATTTTGGCATTTTTTTTTTCTAATCTGTTTTTTTTTTTAGCTACACAATTTCATAAAGTTAAATATGAAACATACGTGTTGATGTGTACCTCTACCTGGTCCGGACGCACCACAAGACAAGCCAGTATCAACACACACTTTATAACGTTTATAATATTGTTCCGGTCTTCATTTCTCTCGTTATTTTCCGTTTTAACAAAAATTTTAATTATTATTCACCTTTTTCCATCAATCCCAACACTTAAAAGGAACTTGGTCTTAATATTATGGCATAGTTGTGGGTGCAGGAGGGGACCAGGTGAAGCAACGACGGACAAGTCAACGCGAGGCTCCGGATGTGCCATCGTCTCGAGCCGCTCTGGGACGTGAACTAAAAACTGACTCTGCTATTATGAGTTGCCATTGTGCTCTTGACACTGTATCAACAATATTTTGAGTTTTGTTATTTAAGTTCTTTTTTCAGTTATCTGTCTGTGTTTTATGGAATCACAGAGTTGAAATGTTGTAGAAACCTAAACAAAAATTGACTTTGAATTTTGTAGCGTGGCTAAGAATGGAGCCAATGTGTAGTGAGATTATGGGGGGAAGAGCAGGAGGAGCAGTAGTTAAGGTGTGTGGTGGGGTCTATGGGGGGGAGTGTCAGAGGGAGTGAGGTGCCATGTGGTGACGATGGTTACTGGAGAAGGAGGAGGGACTTAGAAAACCAGGCCACGGGAGCCAAGAGAGTAGGGGGCGACGGGTATATAACAGGGAGTACGGAGTCAACAGGCATCAGTTGGCTCTGACCAGTAGTTGAAGCTACACACTCACACACACTCTCTTACCTTCTTTTTTGTGATAGCAAGGTATGTGTGATCCAGGAAGTTGTCGCCTCGCATCTTACTACCATCCCTCACCCACCATCACCAACAGTGTTTGAACAAGTGCCGAAATTTGGAGTGTTACAAACAGTGTTATCTTGTGTTAGTGCCAAGTGCCTTCTGCAGTTGCCCTGTGATACTGACGGATACTGTAAAGAACAGAGGACATGAAAAACTCTGGAAAAGTTCACCTCAGTCAGCTGAAGTTGTCTCCGTGCGTCTTGCGTTATCGTGCGTTTCATGTATTCAAGGGTTAGCCAAACAAACGTTCAGAATGTTTTCAGACGCTTAATCTGTTGCGTTAAGCAAGGTCACCAGCGTCTTAGTAATATTTTTTTTCGGAATATATTCATACGTAAAGAAAAGTGTTTCTAAGGCTAACCATTTCACTAACATATTCAGCTTAATATATCAGATTAATTATACATTACGTTGACAGATCGTCGAGTTAATACAAAAACACGCTGAATATAATGATTGCAAAGATCGTTAAAATTCCTGTTTATCAAATGAAACGATCAATATACCTTTTACGTCATATAATAATAGAAGTTCGATTCATATGCTTAATCTTATTAGAAATTACGCGTTTCTCAGCAGAATCAACATCCCATTTCTTACCTTTGTGTTGTAAAATAAATTTATGTTATTGCATTTGCAATTTACCGCCATATGATATGTTATTAGTAAAAGACTCACAATCACAAAGTAAAGTTAACCTCATATATCACTTGACTGTTCTCACGTGACTGTAACTTCATTTCAATAGTATGAATAAAATGTCACAGTTATAATTATTACTATAAAGTTAACAATAAAAAAAAGTTTACATATTTCAAGAGGTTCTAATCACACGTCACAAGTATCAAAGCTTTACTGAGTACACTTGAACCAACGAGGCTTAACCCTAGTGTTGACTGAGCCCTGTTTGTTGACTGCACACTCGTCCACAGCAGCTCCATGCGTCCCAGCCTCTCACTTTATAATATGATGGCGCTAGTTATCTTGTCACCTTCGAGTAAAACAAGACTCTTATTCAATAAAAATCATTGCTTTAATCTGAATAAATCGCACGGAACATTTAGATTTTTAAGACAGTTTATTTTCGACTATAGAATTATTATTTTGTCCACATCAGAATTATAACATCTCGTAATATGCATTCATTTATCTGATCTCTTTTAGAGGTCACAAAACAAGCCGCTTTACTCGTTAATTCCTTCCCTGAAAAAGCATCAAATCAACCTAGACTCACCTTGCTTAGGAAGTTCTAACCAAGTGATAATGTCGACCACAAAAGCATAACAAATCCATCTTAATATTAAAGCAGAACCCAGGCAAACCGAGCATAAGTGGCGAGTCATTGTGTGACCATGAAATCGTGGTGGGCTCCGTGCCTAAACCAAACACTTTGTAATCTATGATGCCACTACTCCAAGACTTCAAGCACACTAACCCCGTTTTTGTTTTCATTGTACGTACGTGTTATGGCACTTTACCCTGGAATGTTGATTAACCCACAGAGCCGTGCCTCCCTCTGGTTACTCAGTTCAATACTGGCTTTTCATGTATCACCCATTAACATTTGCAACACTGTACTGTATATATACCTAATATATCCTACCAGGCTTCATTCATCTCATAATCATAACTTTACATATAACCTAAAACAAAATAATTTCCATCGTGAAATATTGTAAATAGATATAAATTTAACTAACAAATTAATATTTTTAGCTTGCTAGATCCTAGCACGAAATCTATGATTATAATAATGTATATAAATAATAATAGCCAGTACCTCCCTTGTATATATATAATGCATGAAATAATGTAGGTCTGTATATATATGTAATACTGTAGCTAGTTTCAGTGATACAATAAAAAACAAATGTGTAAATATTAATATATATAAAACAATATGTTTTTCTAGAGAGCAGCTTAAGCAAACATGTAGATAACTCTAACCATAAGAACAGTGCTGTTGGATGCCGATTGTGTCCAATTGCGAGAAATAGATGCAGCAGCTCCATGTGAATACAGTTTCTTGTGGTGTTGGATTCTTCTGTCTTCCTGTAATTTCTGTGTATATACTTCATTAATCTGTCCTCTTTCCCTACAGGTGATAGTATTCTTAATCCCCTGTCCTAACACGTGGTAGCATTTTAATCTCCTGTTATAACATAAAAGTATTCTCAATTTCCTATCTTAACAGTTGGTAGCAAATTTTAATCATCTGTACTAACAATTAGTAGCATTCTCAATCCAAGATACTTTATATTCGATACGCGTTTACCTATTCGTAAAACTGCAAAATCTTTGGAACTAAAATAAGATTACAATTAACTGGGCATCAATATTTCTAAGAAAAATACAAAGTTAAGAGTTACCGTAATACTATAGTTACTAATTAATCATATATTCTTTTCATTGTACTGTACATAGCAATTAGCATGCAGCGTTATTGACGCACTTGCACGTTTCCTGTAGCATCTACAGTATAGCATAGATTGCAAGAACGTCAATTTTCTCAAAGGTTATCCCCAGTCACATCATTAGCCTTTAATATCAGCACCTAAAAATCCTTAAAGCTCACAAAATCTTTCGTTGGTGAGAGAGAGAAAGAAGCCATCTCTATCTCCTTCAAATCCTTCCGTCCTAGTCCTCTCATAAGCCACCAATGAAAGGCTCACAAAACAAGTGGTAACCTGCATGCATGAGTGCCTTCCTCCCTCCCATCGCCTGCACGTCGTCACGCCCTTCACACGGTGGTCGACCCACACGGTTGTCATTACGTCTTACGGTTATGTGGGGTAAGGGGGTGGTAGTATGGAGGGGGAGACCTCATCACCACCTTCCCCTTCCTCTGTTACTCCGTCGGTTGAGGTTACACTTTACCCGCCTGTCGCTCGTTACTCTCCATAGCCTCCACACTACCGTCATCACACATAGACGTTCTGTAAGTAAATTGCAACGAACACCTTATTCGTAATCATACAATAGATATCAGGAATACACACACACACACACACATAGTATTGTCTTCTAGTCATTGAGATTTAAGGCATGTAGTGGGTTAAGGGACACACTAGCACCATCTGGCATCAAGCGAAGACGTTCACATAAATATAAACGCGGTCACTGACGCCTAACACAGGACTAGCAGGTGGCGAGGTCCCCTTCAGGCGCCACCACAATCACAATAATGTATACCAGCCGCTAGAGTATAACAGTTACAGCTAGCCTCAATAGTGTACCAGCCACACCAGCATATTAGTTCATACAGTATAAAAGCCAAAGGAGCAACCAAGTTTAAGAGACTAATTGCACGGCGGAAAGATCTCCATTGACTACTGTAAATGGACAATCTTTCTTCTATATTACTGTTCCTTGACTTACATTGCTTGGTCATCACTCTTTATCCACCAGTATTAGACCCTCAGCAGGGTCCAGTATAGTAAAGCGTTTAAATCCCTTGTAGTAATCGCTTAGGTTAAATCATTTATAATAATATATACAATTATATAGTTCATCTCATGAAATTGTCACTTGCTAAGCAGGTGTTGGCACTTATTCCAAAATTAGCAGTATACTTCGAGGTATTTAATGAAACTGACTAATATATGTAATGAAATAGTGGCTTGTTGCTTTTTGAGTACCTTGGCGTCACCCTCTTTAACGTTACTAAGCTCCTCCACACCATCTTGCAGGAAGACGTACAGTACAATGTCTAACCAGTATCCAACGCCTCTCGTGTAACATAAATCTACGGATAATTGATACAACATTACAGTGCACACCCTTCAAACTTTTAGCTGTTATTTGACATACTCTTAAAATGTTACCTGGACATACATCAGGCAGAAATAATTTTGTATTAGATAATTATTTTTCAAACGAGTGTACAATAAAATTTGTCATTTGCTTGTCATATACACTCCAATATAAATGACAATGATATTTAAGCTTTGAATGTTTGTAACCTCATATCGTCTTTAAAAATGTAACTTTTATTACATTTCTCAAAACGCTCGGCTTGATATTTTGACGAAGCAGATAAATGGCACAGAGACAGAGTTTATATAATGGGTAATTCGTATGTTTATTGCATCAAGTTAACAATAATGATCCGACTTTATGACCACTATGTCTGTTTAGAAATCACCTTAAGTGACTGAGTATCCTTACCTTGATAAAATCCATCATATATATCATGGAAAATAGCACATTAAGGAGTTTCACTAAGACAAGGATGTCAGAGAAGTTCAAATTATCCCATAAATAGATTAAAGATGCAATAGTGTGTTGAGAGAGAACCTTTGAGGCGTATTTCCCGACGGTTATTCACTCCGTCGGTTCGCTCCATAAATATTACAACGACAAAAGATAGCACGCTTAGGAATTAAAAAATATCATGCACTTTGCATCGATTAGTCTTGTTGTCCTTAGCAAAGGATGTTTAATTATCGTCCAATCACATTGATTGAAATCGTCGACTATTTGTTAGTCTTCGTTTTTCCGTCCTGACATACGTATACAGTCCTCTATAACTCTTGCTTTCCTTTGAAATAGTAGTAACTTTTCATATTCAGACTACTTTTGCACTCATCCACCCTCAACTTCTCTTCGAGGTACTCTACAGAAAACAGGCTTCTTTACTTAGTAGATATTAATAATAACTCAGTGGCACCTACCATGTCGCCTTCCGTTCTCTGTCGCGCCTGGGTCCTCCCTCTTCTGTACAGGCCCAATGGCCCGTTTTCTATGGGAGCTGTATTCTCATGGCGCGCTGCGAGGAGTGAAGGATCCTGCCATCTAGTGTCTGCAGAAGCCAAGTTTGTAGCGCTGGTGCATGAGGTCGCTATAGTAGCCACCAGCCAGACCCATGCATGCCGAGATCAACACACGCACAACGTGCTTGTGACATTTTCTCACCTTTTCAGGCCTTGTACAGTCATGAAGACGTTTTTCTTCTACGCCGCTGTCCTTGTTGTATGTATGCGAGTGGGGTGGGCAGCCGAGGCCCTGCAGCAAAAACGCCAGTTATCAGCCGATGATGAGGCATCAGACAGATTACTGTTCGGAACGGGAAGTCTCGCTTTGGGAGGAGGCACTGGGGGTACTTACAGCGTCACTATTGGGAATGCCGGCTATATTGCCCTGGGTGCGGCATTGCTCGTCCCTCTCATTATTGGTCTAGCTCTCTTGTTCTACCTCCTTGGAGGACCAAGAGATGACTACTCAGCATCGGGCTACGGCAGCGGAACTTACGGCTCTAGCACTTATGCGCGTTCCGTTGATAAGTAGGTATCGTCAGTTATAGTCCTTATATAAGGGCCCTCTCGCTGCAAGTCAGGCCTGATCGTGCACTAGTCCCACTCCCTGATCCAAGCCTGTCCTACTCCCTATCAGTCACACTCCTTCAATGAAGCACCGCCACATTTAGTATGACAAACATTCAAATCCTCAGATTCACTAGATGGCAGTATAGAACAGGTCACCACCGAAGAATTATATTGTAAACAACACTACCGCCTCGTTTCAGGCCAGTATGTTCTCTCTTAAGTATTTGGCTCTCCTGCTGGGCGCCATGCTTCTTCTCTCTGTTTCTTCCCTGGCCGAGGACGTGTCAGCGCCGTCTGATGACGATGCGACAGATAAGGTCCTGGAAGAACAGAAGGATAAGGATGCCGATGAGAAGCTGGGCTGGACGTCTTCCACCACCGGCACCAACAGTGTGATAGTCTCAGGGGCAGGGATCGTGTGGCTCTTGCTATGGGGCGTCGTATTTACCATCATTGGCAGTGCAGTTGCCTGCTACTGGGTGGGATGTGAATACGCATCTACTGGCCGCAAATTTAGCGACCTAGTAGGCCTGTACGTACAAGATTCTAGATTCAATCTTAATTCAGTATAGTGTCTATCAGGCCCACTCAAACCAGCTCCTGTTGCTGGGGTATCGATTGTCGGATGCTATTTGTGCAGTGCGCATAGGTAGTATCAGAGCACCTACTCTTTTGCTGCTCAGCTTACACACAAATGCCTCTGACAATGGAATACTGGGTAGGTACATGCATCACAAAAAATTTCATGTGCCTCACCAAATTTGTAGTGACAGAGAGAGCATGCAGAGCACTCATAAGCATGTTCTTAGTTATCACTCACAGTACATGGTCCAAGCACTCAGTGTGAACCATCAAGAGCATGATGGGACTGAAATAGCCCAAGGTCTTTCAAAGATCTCACTTGTTACTTGGCGTGCTCGATGGCCCTATCCATAACCTTAAAGTCCTATCAACAGGCCCATCCTACTTTTACCAAACAACTTCCAATGAGCACTGCTCTCTCCTTTATTTTCATTATTCTCATCTTAACCATGAAACCTTACTTCCATGTCATGCCGTGCCCAGGGACAAGTTAATTTCGGCATTAATGACGGGCCTGTGTCAGTGCACACCCCGGGCCCCGCCCCACTCAGGCCTGACGCTTATACCAGAGTCACACCTCGGCTGCCCCGCGGATTTAATTGATACCGAGGTTCATCTGTTCATAGTTTTTCACTGACCAATACCATCGCTACAACTGGCTTTTGACCTTCTGACACAATCATGGCAGGTTATCCTATATCCTCTCTAACCCCTTTACCTCTCAATCTATGCTTAGACCTTTGATAGGCTAATTAGCGTCATCTTGCTCGTACCCTGGTCTTCCAGGTTATACTCAACCCTTCCGAATGAACCGCACGCTGGTAGTCCTCGCCCTGGTGGCTAGCCTTGCTACCTGCACCATGGGATTCTCTCCTGAGGCGCTTGGCGAGTACCCGGTGGGGGTAGACGGCGGCCCTGATGGCCCTGAGGGCAGGCTCTTCTTTGTTACCACCAATACAACCACTGTCACAATCGGTTACGCCTCCTTCATCCTCGGCATTACGAGCATCCTCGTGCTCGGAGCCTTGCTTGCACTAACCTACTTTTATGCAACCGGCGAAGATTTTGACAGCCGTTACTCCGGGTACTCCGGGTACTCTAGCAACAGAAGATCTGGCGGCAGTAACTGGAAAGCGTATGTAACATTAATTTTGTTAGGACTTTTAATAGAAGAGCGGTGTCTTCCTCATTCCGACCCACCCTTAACTCATTCCCGGCCCGGCAGTCCCTCTAACCACACCACCACCACCACCACCACCACCACCACCACCTCACCATTCCAGCGATTGTCCCAACAGAAATGCCTTGCCCTCACCCCGTCCACCACCAACCACCACCATCACCACCTTCCCAATCCCAACGGTGGCCCGGCAGGACACAGGCGCTGCGGTTCATTCTTATGCATGGTCAAAGTTCTCTGGGGGACCTCGTGACCTGGCCCTTTACAGGGTCACGTGGGATCAAGACCTCTCACTGATTGACCACTGCGCTTACCCACTTTCATCTTCTTCTTAATCTCACTTTTGGACACAATAGGTCGCCATTCACGAGACCAGCTCAAACAGCCCGAAATTTTCGGTCTCGCTGGTGCCCGGGCGCTGACCAGCAGCTTGCCCCTTTACTGAACTTGGCACCTTTTGCAGTGCAGTGATTTGCGGGTGACGCGAGAATGAACCGCACGCTCCTGCATGTTCTCGGAGCCCTGCTCCTCTCATCCTGCGTCCTTGCATCTGACTTCCCGTTTGCTGACCTGAGTATGGACCAGGCTGGAGCTAAGACAGAAGCTGATCCCAGACTGTTCTTCGTCTTTAGCAATCTCACTACGGGCTCATTTGTCACCTTCAACACCACCCTGCTCCTCTTCTCCGCCGGCATCCTGCTCTGGGGCATCGCCGGTGCCATTGCCCTTTATTACCTCCTGACTGCCCCTGCCGACTCCGGCTCTGGTTACTCAGGCTACGACTCAGGCTCAGGCTCAGGCTACTCAGGCCGATCCAACCGCGGGTGCGTACCAACCTTACCACGACCTCGCCTTTCCCCTGTGCACGCTTCTGGCCGCCCTCTGCACCACCGCCGCTCACCAATCACAATTAAATATATCTCCCCGAATGAGGGATTTTTTTTCTATTCAAATTTTCTGAGACAAACCTATGGCGGTGGTGCACTGGTAACCATATTGATTATTATAACAGGTAAGTAACTTGTACATATCGTACAGTAATGTGTCTTTAAGCATTAATTTATTAATTTTTTTTTACAAGTATGCATGAAAAGAGGTTAAGAATACATTTAATATATGGTTCAAACAACACTGCCAAGTCTGTAAGTCACACATCCTACGACTGACCTAAATGGTCCGTATTCTGTGAAACCTAGCAAGGCAACCATGTCGTCCTCACCACCTCCAGGAAAACGTGATGGACCTAAGGTTTCTTCTTCCCTATAACCTTTCTACAAGCCTCATGTTTCTAGACAGGCAAACACTGGCCTTCAGTGCACTAGGCGAGCTTGTTCATTACCTGCATCAATATCTTGGCTGCGGTGATAAAGAACCTGATCAGCAGCTTCTCCCTAATGAGCACACTGTAGGAAGAGTGGTTACCTGTCTTACTATGAGCCGTAGGAATACAACTGTAGTAGCATGTACCAAGTAGGATTAGTCAATGTTAAATAGTAAACACCTTTGTGTAAATACATTTATTCATTATATATACTGTACATAGACACAATAAAACTTGTTATTAAAAGTTAATTAAAAAAAAAGAAATACGACATTTGGAGAAAACACACACTACACACTCACGTCTTTTTTTTTTCATGCTGAGAATACACCTCAGATATAGTGATACAAATAAACTTTGTTTACGTGACTCGCCTTAGCAAGATGAGTAACGCCTCTGATATTAGTGTAGACTTGTCCTGATATTGTGTCCTGTGGATGTGACTCCATGAAGGTACACTGTGTGAGGCAGGAGGTGCTGCTCGACCCGTTACGATATTTCTTATTATACTCTTACTCTTAATGCATGCAATATTTTCATTCCTTTGAATAGTATCGTTGTATGATAGATCCTCTCCTCCCGTGAATAATAAATAGTTCAATATTCACTGTATCGAATATTTCACAACTTCACATTATCATACGCACAGAAAATAAAACAGCTCTGTTTTATCTATTATCAGTAATCACTGTTTTGTTATCACTTGGAAATTACTAGCAAGCCATAGCCATGATTAATGTCAGCTTGGTGCACTCTAGCTGTCGATTGCACTGCTGGGGGATCCATCACGACGTTTTCCTCAATGAAACTTGACACTCATGTCTTCCTCCGTCTGCGTCAGTGGCCCAAATGAATCACAGACGCTAGATCGGATCTTATAAAGAAGGCTTAATTGGGACACTGGCTACCACATCCCGCCTATGCTAATTTGAAGGGGAGCTTCCGCGCTTTCTTCTAATGCCATATTATAATTCTTGCTTAAATATCATTTAGTGTCAATAGCATTTACATGCGATAAAATGATGAATAAGAATCTCGCTGTATAGCAAATGAATTCTCAATACTCACTGTTCAAGTAATAATTAAGCAGAAAATTTATTGCAGTTGTAATGTGTGGCACTGATGGCATTCGTGTGGATGTGACTTGAATATTTCAATTTAATGTGAAGGGTTTCCCTCTACTTACCCCATCAGTGTTAAGATCAAATTCAATACTGAATAAGATTCACTTATAAGCCGCTCATCATCTTCCTGGGATAAATAAGAAGATAAAAGGGTCTTGATGTGAGGTGGCAGCCCCTGCAGCCAACGCTGGTTGGCTGGTTGGCCGGCGGGGTCCACACCTCCAGGCGGGGACCTGTCGAGTCATGGACTGCTGGCGGGTGTTTGCCCAACGGTTCCTCGGTACCGTCAATAGGAATCACTGGAGTGTCTCGACCAGACTGAACCTTGTGGCTTCTGGGGACTAGGGCGTTGGTAAATACCTCCTTGGGGACTTTCTACCTGACAGGTGTAGTGGACTTACTCCCCCACTCAGGTGTATGATGAGGGGGAGGGGATGCTTACGCCCCACCTCCCCCTAGCCCTCAGGACTGACTCCTACACCTTTTGCTGTTGACCAAGTGAGGTTGAAGTTTTTTTTTTCACCTTACGATTTCTTCTTATCTGGCGCAGTAGGTCTTCCCCCCTCTCACAGCCCCGCCCCCTCTGACGTCACTCATCACCGTCGTATATAAAGCCGACTTCGCAGATTGATGGCACACCACATCTCGGGCTTTAAGTCCTCCCAGAGTTCATCCTGCAGCCTCAGTGACCCTCAGTGATAATAATCAGCTTTAAAACAGTGAATAATTGCGGCTTAAAACCCAAAGTTTCAAAGCAAAGTCTCAAGTTGCTCACTATGGCGTCCAAGCTTGTGTCTTGCTGCGTGCTGGTTGCGTCTGTGGTCACCAAAGCTGCAGCCGCTTTAGATATAGATTACAACGATGGCAGTCTTTACGATGACGAGGGTCGCCTCTTAGTGATCCCCATCGGTGCCACAGGCACTGGCCTATCAGGACTTAACTTCAACATCACCAGCCTGGCCGCGCTGTTCTCTGTTTTAGCCTCTGCGCTGGTCACCCTCTTGGGCCTAGCAGCTCTTGGTTTCCTCTTATATTCTCTCTTTGCCGGCGGCTATGGTTTTGGCTCTGGCTCAGGCTCTGGCTATGGAGGAGGCAGTGGAGGAGGAGGATACTCCTCATATTCCTCATACAGACGGTAAGGTGTACAGTGTACAGTTCTAAAACATTTATAACAACAATCACATTGTCTGCATGCTTGTAGTTTTAGCTGATGGGCTGTTTCATAATATATGCAACCATTTATATAATTTATATATATACATATAAAATTACCATAATAGTTATTAACTACAATTTTTCCCTTGACAAACATCATTAACGTAATTTTGCACAAGAGTGTTTTCAGACTTTAAGTAATGTAACTAATCAGGTAAACTCACTTCATCAAAATGTTCCTCGTCTGATAATTAATCAGCACCGCTGTCCTCTCTTTTCTCTTACTTTTCTGTCGCCCAAAACAGGTCTTTCGACCCCTACGCCATTGACTGGGAGAAATTCTCCATCCTGGATTGGATCGCTATCGGAGAAGAGGCCTGGAGAAAGTTCGACCCCTCAGATCTTGAGTGCCAGAAGCGTCTGATCTGCGAAGTGCACCAGAATACTTCCCGCTTCGGCAACCCCGCCGCCCGCATCGTCGACCTCTTCAGGTACGTGTTCATATCTTTCGTGGCTATTACGTTAAATATAAGAGATTCTTTGCGCTTAAAAAACAATTTACTAAGTATCTCACAAGCTGAAAAGGAACTTACTTTTGTATTATGAGATATTAATTGCAGTTCTTCAAAACAGTAATATCACACATGCAAAAATTCACGATTAAAGTTACTATCAAGAATATGACGAAAATATTTGGAAAGCTATTACAAAGTATCATACTTGCCTCGTAGCTGCACGTCTATAAATCAAAAAGAAACTCACTTCACACTGCGGAGCTGAACAAGACTAGCTATACACTTGTTGAGATCCACATGTCTCCATAAATCTCATACCTAAACACTTGCCTAACCCAACGCCCTCTACATCTGCCTTCCCATCAGCTACCACACCTACCTTACCCATCACCCAGCACACCTGCCATGCTTAACGCTCAATAGACCTGCATAAATCATCATCCACCACATCTACCTTCCCTGTCACCTGCCTTGCCGCCCCTTACCCACTTACCTCGCTTTTGTTTGCCTAACGCCTTCCCGATGCTCTCCCTCCACAGCTACCTGCAGTACGCCGAGGTCCTGTCACTTCCAGACGAGTTTAAAGCATTGATCGAAGAGTACAACGATGCGGCTGATCGAGGACGCAGTCTTCAGAAAGATTGTGGCGAAGTGTACACGACATGCGACTTCTCGGTGAAGAAAATAATGGACAAATACTCTCATAACGAGGTTTAGGTCTCGTTTCTTATGAGTGTGGCTCAAATGGCCTCGAGGAACTGGTCAACCGACACAGGTTGTCCTCTCACCCTCGAGGTCAACTTCCCAGGAAGAGATCTAATATCATCTTTCCAGTGATTTAAGTCTCGACCTAGACCATAAGCTTGTCGATTAGATTCCGTCTAGTTTGTTGTTTTTTAATTTGTATTTAACATATCTGTTGTTGATTTGTATTTAAGATAATTTATTGACTGTGATGACTGCCGTAACAGTGCAACCGAACCACCGCCATAGACTCACGACCTAACCGTCTACGACTCCACGACTCTTATAATTAAACGACGCTCGGTGATGACCATTACGCTGTCCTTTGTAAATATAACTTCTTTGCTATACATAAACGACCTCATTTGAAATACTGACTTTGAATGACTCTTAACACCTCTTTTTATGACTCAAAACTTTTAATTAGCAGACAGTCGCTGACTCACTGACTAACGCTATACGCTGCTGAACCCTGCCTGACTGACCCTCTAGTGACACTATTTTACTGATGTTGACATCAATGTTTCATCTCATTCTTTGTGAGTTTTCCTTTCAGCTGATGACACTGCCGACTGCTAGAAAATATTAATCTGTTTTTAAACTGACACATTGAAACTGCCTGATATGGTTGACATTAACAATGACTGTTTTATCTTTGTGGTTATCTTACTGCCATAGACTGACCCTGACACTGAATACTTTACTATTACTGATTCAGCCTGGAGCTTATTCAAGCTTTTTGGTTTTGTGACATTGACAGTGACTGAATCTGACGCAATCACTGCCTGGCATTGATTTCAAACTAATACCACATATTGACTAACATTAAAGACTGCTTACAACTGACAAAAATACTTTTTGACATTGAAAGATATAACCTACCGTTGAAAATACTTGACCTTATATGACACTGACACAGACAATATCTGACATTAGCTGACATGAACTGATATTGAAAATACCTGATAGTAATTGATATTGAAAATACCTAACATTGCCCAGCATAAACTAACATTGACTGATGCCAATCGTTGCTGAATGATATATAACTTGTTGACTGTTACAGCTTGACCATTGATTGGTCTGGCATGACTAACACTGATGACTGCTACGTGACACTTAACGTTAGTACTTGACACCCGACAATGACATTCGACCGTATATATTTATATTATGTGTAAATACATATATATATAAATAGAGAATGATATTTGACTGTATAATACTGTACAGACATTTACTTTATAGCTATATATTTTTTATAACTTGTGACTTGTGAATATGTAGAGACAAAGGGTAGACTGAAGAACATTTTTTTTGACTGCAAGTGCTCCTAAGGAGATGTTTCAGGGAACATTAGACTCGACGTCCAGCGCCTCTCAGGACCAAGACAAAAGAGACGAATGATAATAGTGTTTAGTATAAGAAGGTCGTCAATAATCACGTGCTCTGCTTGTCTTACCCGGGGTGTCACATCTCCCCCCACTCCTCCCAGTAATGTTTAACTCCCCACTAGATACAAAAACTTATGACTCTAAATTTTTAGATATTTCACATCCCAAATTGTTCCGTTTGTGTTTTTTATTCGTTTAATATTAAATTTATTTATATTTTGGCACATGTACTGTATATATATTTTATGCATCTTGTTATTAGTTCTTTTTAATGTGGTTTCTGAAGGCTAATTTTAATAAATTATTTACACCTGATTTTGTTTTATAATTTAAACCCAAACAAACTCAATAGTTTGTCTTGGTAAAAAATAAAGTTATTTCAGCAATGGAAAGTTTTCTCTATCCAAAAATCTCAGATGACTAAAACACACTAACACAGAGACGAGGGAGTCCTGTTTTATTTATGTACTAACCAAATGAACTTTGTTCAATATAGAATATAAAAAACGATTCTAAACACATATAAAATATTTATATATATATATATATATATATATGTAAGAGAGAATTAGTGGAATAAAAATGCAAATTACAATACACACAATTTCAGAAATAAATGTAATAAACTATGGAAATATTATCGTCTCTAAATTAAAAACATAATCATAAGGAAATACTTAATTAACAGAAAAATAAGCAATATGGAAATTTCTTTATATTTTTCGGACCTGCTCTGTCCCCATACTTGACAAAAGTCTGATAACTACACATGATATCAGTCTAATATTGAGATATTTCTACAGCCTGATATTGACAGGTGGCAACAGCCTGATTATCACAGATAGTATCAGTCTGCTTCCAGCACCTTGGTTCAGTCGATGCAGTTAGCACCAGGCTGTTCCCGTCGTCATGACCCTTCGAGCGTCACCTCCTATGGGTTGCGGACCACTGGCCTCGTTCTCCCCACCACCACGCACCATCATCTACACCGTTAGCTCCCACGTCAGGAAATGAGGTTGGGAAATGAGTGAGCAAAGCTCTGGTATGTGCGGCACCGAAAATCACGTGAGAAAAATCTTTTATTTAAGGCGTTTAAAATATATTTTAATAAGTATGTGTGTGCCGTTTATAGATTACCTGTCATATTCATGTGAAAAGGAGCGTAGGGAATGTTATTACGAAATTGAAGTGTGTTATTATATAAGTGTTGAGTAATGGGAAGGTTTAGTGTTACTGGATGACTATTTCACTTTCTATTAGCTCAAGAGAAACCAACGAGGAGAAATTTAACTCTCTACAATCAAACTCCAGTTCGTTGATATTTCTCAGAAAGTTAAGTTTCTAAAGGGGTCTTTCACCTATAGAAAGTTCCATATCATCCAGTTACATCTTTTTTTTTTCGGACCAAGACTTCACTATCTGCAACTTTCGGATATATTTCTTTAGTTTTCACCTGGAAGCGCTGGAAACAAAACAAAAAGCGCAAACGAACTAATACTTTTGTAACAGTAACTTTAGAATCGCGAAAGAAGTCATTTTTTTAACTTAGAATTGCAAATTAAACAACAAACACAAATTGAACCGTGAGAGGCTGTGCAGGAGCAGGTGGTTGTGATGGAGCGTCCCTGTCAACAAATCCTCAACCACAGTGTGTAGGGGCGGCGGTCCACAGGTCAAACAACGCCCGGGCCCAAAATAAGCATAGTAGGTCATCCATGCTTGGAGAAACTACTTACTGATGGCTTTCAATTCGGCTGTGGGAGAAAGCGCTAAAGAAAACTGCTCCGGGAGTTAGCTCCAGAACCGTCACGGCGCTGTAGGTGCGAAATCAAGGTCTTCATCAGGAAGGTCTTGTACGTCGCGGTTAATGGTCCTTACGGTGGTGTAGGGTGGATACGCTTCTGTTAGGTTTCAGTTGCTTCACCACCTGAAATGTTTGTACCGTACTGTACCTCTGGAGTAAAGCGCACCACTGCAGAATTTCCATACATGTGTTCTGGCTACATAAAATCACTTGCTAGTTGTTACCTTCCATCGATGGCAGATGCAAAGGGAGTCACCCTATTAGGTCTGTGACATCATACTTAGTGTTTGCTCGTAGTGTCTGTAAGCTCAGTTGCTGTGTTAATGCCACACCAGCATATGTTAGTCTCGTCGTCTGCTGAAAGTTACTATATATATGTAGCTATGGATAACTTTTAAATAACATTGCGTTGAGTTGTTTTGCCGATACAATGTTTACGACTTCTAATTATCCCTGACTCGTCAAGGCTTCGGTGATGGAGAGTAACGATACCGAATTCAGGTTACTGTAGTTTGTCAACAGTGTAGAGTCTCCAGCAGCCAGAGTCAGTAACGGCACGAGTAAGGTCGCTGTTTTGTTAGCGTCTTAGCATAGATGTTCTTTGGTTAAGGGACCTAATTAGTAGCTTGTGAATGACAGCATGTCAGCAGCTTGTGAGTAGCAGTTTAAAATTGACAGTTTGTGAGCAGAAATGCTTATGATTGACAACTTTTGAGTGGCAAGCCTTAAAACAACGGCTTGTGAGTGCTCAATTATGTTACCTTTTGAATGGCAGCTTATGAGTAGTAGTTTGAAAGTGAATGTGCTTCTCGATCACGAATTATAAGGTACAAAAAAAGTAGTGATATATTCACATCACTATACGGTAATGACATCTTAGGCTTCCGAAACACTACATTTCGGCTTTAAAATGTGGTCATCATTGCGACTGATAATGTTGCCATATCATTAAAAATAGCTGGACACTAAAAAAAATTCGTTTAATCACAAGAGAATGAGAATAACTGACTGCTGATACACAAACATTGCACTTTCAGCATATATATATATACCGAGAAATTTAATAAGGTGGTTCGCCTGAAGACTTGAGTCAAGGGGTCGTATGGAAGTGACGTGACACAACAAGAACATACTGTAACTCGCGTCTCACACAGAGAAACTGTCGACTTTCTCTCATCCGTGTTTGCGGTTCCCTGGCTTTGTGAAAGCATTTTTTTTTATCAGCTAAGTAATCAAACTGACTCTTTAAGACTGGTATTGTTTTGTTAAGCTCCTTGTCTAAGGATTAGGTACGGTTGTAAGCCCACTGGAGAGTTATGTAAGTCCTCCTTTGTACTGATGTCGTGAAGTCTATGCACACGTACAGATATACATACTGAACACATAGAATAATATATAACTAAGATTTCTTTTTTTCATTTACACAGTTACATAAAGTAGAAATTCACATTACCTCCAGTTATACAGTTGACCGTGCATGAGGGACAACTAAAGTTTAACCAGCATATCACTTGGTACAACAAATGTAGATAAGATTCATTTTGTTTTTATTGTGTGTTTGAATTTTCTCAGACAACTGTTTGGGTAGATTTATCTGATTGCGACCAAGCTCAGCAGACACAGTTTGGACACGTAGCAGTAGTTTCTTTAAGGATAATCAACCTTGAATCTCCTTCCTTCTTGATCGTTTGTCACGTGATATGGGGGAGGAATTTCCACCTTGGGATTATATACTTTACGCAGACTACCGCGAACACCTTGACTACTGGTGCCTGAAACCGAGTACCAGAGTATTTTCCACCAAGAAGAACAGTCGAAAATGGCTATTCACGTGTTTATTGGTGATAGCCTGTGATATATGTTATGGTAAACTGAAAAAATGGAATAATTTACAAAAAAAGCTACAACCTCAAAAATATTGAAAATTTTCCAATATTGGATAAAAAAGCTTTATTGATGAGAAAAGCTAATGAGCAAAATTTATATCCATATATATTGCTCTATTCATATTGTGTGTGTGTGTGTGTGTGTGTGTGTGTGTGTGTGTGTGTGTGTGTGTGTGTGTATGTGTGTGTATGTGTTATTTCATGTGTGTCTTCTGCAGTTATGGTTATTAATAAAATTTTCACTTTGTATGGATCCTTACTCACACTTTTCACAGCAAAGTTCAAGCAGCAAACAGATGCTCACAAAATATTTTATATATTATCTTAAAGCAGAGAACGTCTGTACATAAATTACATAAATACTCAGCCCGAATTTGTCTTCAGTTTATCCTGAACTGGAAAAAAACTGTATCGACTCAGCCTCTCATGGTGGTTAATACACCTGAAATAAACTATTGGTTGTAAAGGAGATAGAAAACTTAATACAATATTAACATTTTATTATACAGAAAATACGTGAAATAGTAGTGACGAAAAAGTCTTTGTAGTTTGTTTATTGAAGATAAGTATTAATAGGATTCTTACCTGCATTTTATTCATCCCTAAAAACTACCAAAATATACTTAAGCTTTTAAGACAAAGACTAAACCTCAAATCACTCAGACTCGCCATGAGTTAATATGGAAAATGAATGAATTTTCTCGAACGAACAAAAAACTGGCTATAATGTCGGTTATATCATCACATAAAAACTAGCGAAAGGTCCAGTTTTTGAGTTAGCACACTGGGGTAAAATGGTGGTGTGGCCCTGCTAGTTTTTCGGGCGACTCTCCCCGGGAATGAATGAGACGTCTTACAAGTTTTTCGCTCCTGGAATCCAGTGGCGTTAGTTTTCGATTTCATTACTATCAGTTGTATTTCTTATAACACCTTTCATTTTCATTATACAAAACAAGCTTAAGAATGTGGCCCCCAAAAAATTAAAGGCGAATTTATTGGTTAAAATTGGCTATGAATCAATGAAACACGAGATGAATATTTATTACTTACCATATTTGTTAGATATTATACATAACTATTAATTATAGTCCTATGCGAAGCTACTTCAGTTTATTAACGCTACGAGGGAAGGTGTGAGAGCCTCGGGGAGGATGATCCAGGTCCCCGGCATGCAGCCAGGCATATGCTGACCAGGTCCTGCCACACCGGTAATTTATTGTAGCTTTCTACGTGGTTTTTCAGTTACGGGGTAAGAATTTTCTCCAGTACCTGTCTGTTTCAATAATTATAGAAGAAATAATTCATATTAGTCACGTAGTTGAGGTCATACTAATAAAAAAATCAAATATACCTTCCAAAGGTTAGAGTGGTCACTGGTCACATTACTACAAAAGCATCTCTCTCACAACTCTCGACTGACCTAAATATTTACAATGAGTAACTCGATCTTATATCTCAAGTCATTTCAGTTTGTGTCTGTGAAGAACCTGAACTGAATCTAGGGCACACTAATGTCTCTTTCAAAGTTCAAAGTCTCGTACATGTTTCTGTCAAAGGTCAACTTACTGTCTAATTTAGGTTTGGATTCATTATAAGAAGAATCTCCACCAAAAGTCTTTGCAAAGCTCACTCAATCACACACAGTTATGTACACGACAAAATGAAAATAATACACATCTCTCAATAAGTGACTCATTCGTGAATATTAATCACACTTTATCGCCCGAGACACAATTAGTAGTATTAGTGATAAGGATATTAACTGAAGGCTGTTAACGATACAGTACTACACAGGCCTACATGGTTAACAAGATGACTGTCAGCTTGTCACCGTTCAACGTGTCCACCAGACCTGCCACCTCACTTCCTCATCTCACTTCACTCTTGACCTTCATCGTTCCTGCTTCACTCGGTTCATCCTCACGTGTTGCTATATTCATTCTAATCTTTACTCTCATGTATTATTTCACTTCTGTTGCTTCAGTTTTGTTGCTTCGGTCCTCTTGCTCTCTTATGTTGCTTCATTTTGTTAGTATTTTGTATTGCTTAACTTCTGTTGTTGTTTTGTGTTCTTTCACTTCCGATACTCTCATGAGTTGCCTCACTTACGTTACTCTTATGTGTTGATTCAGTTGGTAGTATTAGTCAGTATCTAGTGTTGCTTCAGCTGCAAGTGTTATTGACGGAAGTCATTACCAGTGTTGTTTTAGTTGGCAGTGTTTTTTTAATTACCAGTGTTGCTTCAGTTATTGGTGTTGTTTCATTTCTTAATGCGAATATTGGTCACTCACACACACACACACACATATACAAACGATCCTTTAATGATACATTCTTCTCACAGTGTTATGTAAGAGTACCGTACAGCGAGCGGGTAGAAAAATGTACTCATGAATAGCTGGCGGTGAGCAGCAGCAGCCGCCGTCTTCCCGAACATCATGACGGAACCTGAGACAGTAGAACGTGACTCTTCCTCAACACCATCATGTGTCTGAAGACCTCACGTAGACTCGTCGAGGCAGGAACAAAACATCGATCCCTTCCCACCTACTGTGTTTTCATTCACCACACCAAAGAGAAGGTCATGTAATCATATAGGTATTAATTCACATCTTGTTTCCTCTGTAATGGGCAGTGTGTGTTGAGTAGTGTTAGTCTCGGGAAATAGGAATTTATTTCGAGTTAGAGAGTTAGAGCCTTTGAGCAATTACAAACTGACATCTTCACAAGTAAACACAGTGGTGGTATAATGACCACATAGCTACATGTAATATGGTAATAACTAGTTAATGTATATACGGTAAGATAAAATGGTCGGTTAGACAGCATAATTACCATCACGGAATAGAGATTACTGCTGTGAGGGGAGCTGACCTCTACCCCACCACCCACCCTTGCATCCATCCACTCTACACACACACACACACACCATCCTATCCATCCACCCTACACACGCCTTCCTGTCCCTCCATCCCATACACACACACACACCTTACCATCCTTCCATCCATCACCCACCCTCCCATCCTTCCATCTATCACCCACCCTCCACCCTACACCCACCTTCCCATCCATCCATCCCACACACACCCTTCCATCCATCCACCCTTCACACACCCTCTCAACCCTCCATCCCTCCTCCACCCCCTAGACCTTCCAGCCTCACCCGTCCACTTGACCATCCCTCCAGCTTCACCTGTCCACCATCTCCCCTACTTACTCACCTCTCTACCCCGCACTCACATCCACCCATTAGGAGGCCACGGCACCAGGCACGGCTAACCCCGCCCGCTTGAGTGTGGTTAGCGAGATGGATGACGGTAGCAGAGCTTGGGAGACAATACTGCAGTAGTGAGTGCACTTGTAGCTGTATCTCCCCTCCCCACCCTGGCTGTGACTCATGACAGCTCTGTTTGTAACACACACACACACACACACACACACACACACACACACACACACACATATATATATTCAATGGTCTACTTGATAGTAAATTTGTCGTCCCATTAATAGTTATATATGAAGTTTAATCCCGGGGTGAGACAACACTAAAGGTTATTATATTTTTCTAATGTTCATAACTTGAAAGAGTTTACATGTAGACATAAATAAATGTTTATATAAAGAACTCTTTACTTTGTGGGGAAAATACTGATTATTGAGAGAGGTTATTTAAGGATTATTTTTTTATGCATATAGAAAAATGACACGACGGAAAAAAAAAACACTAATGGAAGTGTTGAGAATGGTATACTTTTTTAACAAACTCTTGTTGAAGGCAGCCGTTTTATTATATTATGTCAGATGTAAAAAGATAAAATTAATCCTTCAGGGTGAGAAACGAGATAAAGCGGGGGAAGTGTTTGGTCAGGATCACAAAGGTACAGACTCCTGAAGGCCAAAGGTGAAAGAGGTGAAGTATTGATGGTGAGGAGGAAGAGGTGCCAGTGGGCTCCTGGTTCACCTGTGTCTGGACTAAACAACAACAATGGATATAACAGAGAGAATTCACAGGAGTTTGTCAGTATGATGGGTTGAAGGAGTGAAACTTTAGCGTGTTCTAAACACATTTGATGGAATGAAACCTCCAATTCTGTTGTGCAGAGGATGTGACGTGAGAACACAAAATTGATATGGTTGCCCTTAAATAGTTACGATGCTCTTAACTATTCGTGTCACCTGGTAAACCTGTAATATCAATCATATCTTGTCAGGATAAGTCTGGAGTTATCTGCACTATTTACTGGCATACATAATATTCAAGTTAAGAAGCGTGTTCAGTCCCTATAGTCGTGCACGTAATGAGTCAGATCTATCAGGTACACACTTACATACATCTTGTGTCAGCTCCCCGCCCCCACCCCCTTCCACCTGCTACAGGAGAGCTTGAGGATAACACAGCTGTTATTGACACAAATCATCAAAGATTAGAGTACATTTTTTTTTTTACATGAAACTTTGAATATAGGAAGAGAATATATCTCAAAATACAAAAATAAATAAAAACTGACTATTTTGGGTAAGCACAACAATGAAAGGAATATGTATGAAAACTTAAATAAGAAAACTTACTAACACGTAAATACATTAAGATAACAAAAACTCTACAAAAGTTTTGGATCAATTATTTCAAGAGTAATAAGGTCATGAGACACGCCGGGTAAAATCCTACGCACCAGAAATACCTTCTGGTTAATGACGTGATGGAAACTCATACACAGGAGTTAGAAATCCATATACCTTGTGAGGCATGACGACACTGCTTACATAGTCTGGGTGTGACGGTGGGTGGAGGCGAGAGGTGATGAGTATTCTACGGTAATAAGTGGGAACAACGGCGTCACAAGCGAGACTCACACAAGCATCTAAATCGTGAGAGAAGTTGCTTGTTGTTAATGGATGTGGATGACTGAGAGGTGATATATTGCAGTAGTAAATGAAGGTCAGAGTCGCCTGGTGGGTGTGAATTTCAGGGACTAATGGTGAGTGGGGGAGAGGTAGTTGGTGTCACACAGAGTAGAAAGTCGAGTGGGAGAGATATATGGCTATGAGTGATGATAAAATACTCTATGGGCAAAAAATCCTTAAAAATGGGAATACACACATACACTCACACACACAGTCTCTCTATATGACGTGTGTTGTCCGAGTTTCCCCAAATATATTTCCTCACGGTGTTATTTTCTAAACCGGACAGTCACCAAGATCCACAAGTAAGGTGGGAACGTGAACTCTTCCTCCCTCCCATACCTGTGAGCTGATTCAGGTCATCACTGTTATTCTCCTCTAACAATATCCCTTTAAATGATAAACTGCATCAAACGGTAGACGAAAATTCTCCTATCTCTCTCTCTCTCTCTCTCTCTCTCTCTCTCTCTCTCTCTCTCTTCCTAGCTTTAATTTGGTTGCGGCTAAATCAGTCTTGATAACTGTAGCCCCACGATATGTGTGGATGTGACTGAAAACTCGTCTCTTTTTAGATCATCGTTTATCAGGAAATAATTAGGTATCCAGTAAAATATATGTTTCCGCCATAGTCATCCTGAGTTGTTTTTGCAGAAAGTATCTTACAACAATACTTGTATCTTCAGTGTTCTCTCTCTAGTCTTGTACTCGTGATATAAATAAACATTTACGCATGTGTTCAACATATTAACATTAGTAGAACACCAAAAGCACAACAATCAGTTCATTAGTTTAAGTTGTACCAAATTTGGCAAGTTAACTTCGTAACGACTAAAACACGGACATTTCATATAACACATACTCATTGAGTGGTTTAGCGGTCCTAATGGAACCTTACCAAATTTAAATAAATACCAATCACGCATTTAACTCATGTTTCAATACGGAACCACTGTAAAAGCACAGTTAGTAGTCATTAAGCTTTAAACATAATAAAAAGTGTTTTCTGTGACAACTTTTTCACGTCACTTCCCACACAGGTGAAACTATGTGAACTGTGTGGACACTTGTGTGCTCACTGCTCGCTCTCTCACCCCTGGCCTACTCCTGTGACCGCTTGTAAACACTCACCTTAACTTCCCACTCAACTTGGTGCGTATGTCAGTCCTGCTCCTCGTCTTGCTCATATCCTGCTGACAGTATTCATTCTGGATAGTGAGCTACGGCAAGATGAACATCAATTAGGCATATAATTAAAAAAAAAAAGAAGAAGAAGAAACAAGACCAACAGGATGACTCTAAAATAATGGCTTTAATTAGGGGAATCTTGTTATAGTAAGAGCTTAGTTGAAAGTATTCTTCCCAGTAAAACTGACGAAAAAGGGTAACATACAAGTAGGCTACTCTAACTCACCAAAACAACGTTGAATTAAAGAGAAGTGAGAGTTACAGTGTGAGGTAGATTGTTCCTAAAAGTTTTCCAAACAATGAGTTAATTCCTATCATGAAACACATCCCATCCAAAAGTTATGTTTCAATGAAGTTCGGAAGATCTACGAGTACGTAAGTGTGGACTAAATGTAAATAGAGTTTTAAAAGTTTACTAATAATCTGAACCTTTCCCACGTGCTACTACAGGGATAGGGAAGCCACAATTCTTCATAGTAACATAAATACATTCTTACTTTTACATAATGGAAAAGTTCTGACGTCTAGTTTCACCCCCACACATACTAGCTGTAAACAGACGATAAATGCAGGTAAACAATGCAACTCTCAATACTTATGATTACTGTTTTCCTCTTGGGAGATCAGATCAGATTAAAAAAATGATTAACTTATGTTACTGATGTTTTAAGAAAGTCTATTGAGTCATGATAGAATACGTTACAGGTGTCTATCGTTTTTAAACATAAATAATGAAAATATATAAATTTAAAATATTTTTGGTGTTATTATGAATTTTTTTAAGCTTAAATCTCTCAACTTACAGGGAAGTATTATTTTCACCAGGTTAGTTATAATGGCGCAAGTTGAATATGGGGGGAGGGGTGGATATTTATTCCCCGGGAACTCCTTTTCTTCGTTCAGGTCACAGTACTATGGCTCATTTGTCTACGTTTCTAAATGACGCTTCCAGTGCTGATAATCTGAGACTTACATTCTTCATCGCTGTATAAATATCAAAACATTTCCTTCAGTTTTTCCATATAAATATATTTAGAAGTATTCATACCACTCGTTATGCTAAAACACTGTCAGTTACCTTGATTGTTTTATGCATAACTAAAACATCAATGATTAGCACATTACTTCACCTTCTATTGTTGTCTGCGGAAGCTTATTCGACGACGTTTAAGTGCTCACCCGCACATTAGTGTATCAGGTCTAATGAGAATATAAACAAACATGGAAGAAAAATCGTTTTAATGGAGATAATTAAACCCACGACTGACACACAATGCCGACAACCAACCTGCTGGCGAGGAGTCAACAGAGAGACTAAAGTAAGTAAGAGGCCCCTGACGGAAACATACAAAACCACCAAAACAAAGAATGTTTCAACCTCTTGATCCTAAAGAGATGTTGAATTAACATCAGAACAAATTTACGCGGCTTTAAGCCAAGTGTTTACGTATTTGAAGACACGAGTTAGCGGAAAAAAAAGAAAATTAGCTTTCTCGTTAATGGTGCTCCTTCTGCTCCATTTAGACATCGGCGAGCAGCCTATGGTCGCGGTCAGTGAGGCAGGGAGAGATGGGGGCTGAGAAGCGGTGGTTGGAGCAGCAGGGGTCGAGGTAGCGGGGCGATGAATATGTGCCAGACTTTGTTTTATATGATACCTATACCTTTACAAAATGGTCAGCGGTGGTGGGCATTCGAAAAGGGGAAAAGGATCTAGGAACAAGAGAAAGGAATCTACTGAAGTCGATGAACCGTATTATGGCTAAAGTGCACACGTTACCATACTAGAGTGACACAATTCGCAAATCAAGCATTGCATGTGGATTACAGGTAGAAAACAGTAAGGCTTATAATAGCAAAATAAATAAAGTAAAGAAAGGAAAGATAACTGCCAAAAGACTGAGGGAAGTGAGATAAAGGAGGAATTAGCAGCAACTACATGAATAATGGACGGGGGAGGTATGACAAGGGTGGTGGTAACACTGACAATGGGTGATGTAGGGGTGGAGGTGAATGATGGGTAACAAACGTTGGAGGAAACGAGGCATTTCTTTAAAAGAGAAAACACGAACTATGAACTAGACTGATGAGAAAACCATGATAAAGTGAAATAACGATAACTGAAAGGTAATGCACACACTGACGAAGAAGGAAATATGTTATATAAGCACTAAGGAAGCTCAGAAACAAAGTGAGTGAGAGTAATGCCTAGGAACTATATCTGATGGAGTATCAGGTAAACACTGAAAAGAAAAGTTAATTCGCGTTTAATGTAAATAATGCGATAATATTGTTTGCTTATTTATTATACGTCTGTTAGTCATGTGTTTCATTATTTGTTTTTGTTTTTTCTACCTAGAGTTTTATTTGTTCCAGTTTCTGATTTTATTTATTTTTTGTTATCATTAAGCACGAATCTAACACTCATCCTCCTCCCTTACTGTCTTCTTCATTCCTTAATTATAGATCCTCAGAGTCCTCATAAACTGTACTCGTAAAATCTGTCATATGATAAGAGACGGTCATTATAAGGTCAGGCTTAACAAGGTCAGATGAAATAAAGTCAGGTATAATAAGCTCAGAGACTCGTTGTTGGTTCTATTAAGGCAACTCGAGTGTGATGTTCTCGCTCCACACTCAAGAGAACCTTTACCACCTGTGACTTTATATTACAAGACATCCGAAAGTCAAACATTTTATTTTTGTAGAGCTTCAACAGTTAAGGTAATTACAGTGATTCATCAACGTTTAAAAATTAAGAGAAACAGAAGTCGCCGTATCTGTGGCCTCGTGACGTTATTACTTCTCTCGTATTTTCCAGGCTTTAAGCAACTCATAGAAGTAAAAAAAGAATAAGACTAAATAAAATAGGGTCATGATTATAGAGACATAAATTTAAGTACAAGATAAACAATTGAAATACTTCTCTGCCTTGTTAAACAATACACATAAAATGAGTCAGCTTTTTGCCACCTTGAAAGTGTAAACTGGCTTGTTGTTTACCTTCAGAATACTTGTTAAATCACTCTTATTAACTGCTTGTTAGCTTTATTAACCTCATCATACGAGTCCTTACATGAGCCATCTTCAGTCAACACTACGAATATCAAGAAAAGATAAAGTATTATGCCTGAAGTGAAAAGCGAATTATGAAGAAACGCAATTAAATGTAAATAAAAGTCATAAGAAAGTATTAAGCACTTACTGATAAAAGAAGAAAGTCATTCACGCTCTAATTTCTAATTTTAATTTACATCAGATCACCCCAGCGCTTCGTGGTTGAATATTTGACGTAGGACACAAGAAGTTGATAAACTCGATGTGATGCGTCGAGTTTATCTGACCTGCCCTGAAGAGTGAAAGAGAAAACAATGCTTTTCTCTGTTTAAGTAACAACAAGAGTACAAATCACCAGCTGATACATGTGAAAAAGAACCCTAGAGATGGATGAAACTTCCCCGTCACGAATGTATTTTGTTTATAAGCAATTACAATGAAAGTGGCTGTTAAAGAAAACACAGAAAAAAACGAAATCGATATGTTTTTACTGTTTCGTAATTGACAGTATTTTTTTTTTACTTTCTTACAAAATACAGTCTAATTACTGAAGGATTTCATATAACGTGTAAGTTAAAAATAAATGAGATAAACCTAAAGTATCTTTTTTGTTATTAATCATTTAGTCGCCAGTGTGTTAAGGTATTACGGTAGGAAGTGTTCGCGTTAACATGTGAAATGTAATAATATATATATATATATATATATATATATATATATATATATATATATATATATATATATATATGTTTATGCATGTAAAATAGTATAGGAGAACTGTTTATAAATTTACTTCAAAATCTAGGTTCTATCTGTTTATAATTTTTTATGTTCATGTACCGTCCACAACATTAGCATAAGTTCTCAGCTGCCTGGTGCCTGTGTTTCCTCCAGATGTTTTGGGTAGTGTGGCTGCCTTGTTCATTGTTAAGCCTGTCCGTTGTTAACTAGCACTGTCATCCCGCGTCTATATGCACATTATATTTCCTGAAAAATCTTAAATACATATTCGACTTCTTTCTTCGTGTTATGATTATATTCCTCGTTAAATGACGTCGCTACTCTCCCTACTGTTGTCATCTGCTAATTTGCGAAGTCACGACTAAGGTTTTTCACCGCTAAGCCAAAATAGAGGTTTCCCTTTAGGTTTGTGTGACCCAGATGTGTGGTCAGACCAGCTGTGTCTGTAATCACGGCTCTAGGGTCACCACCTAGCCTACTACTGTGAGCGCACGGCCGTCTTGACCCTCTTTTCTAAGGTAAATTCTTTGGCCTAGTACTGAGCACCCGGCTACAATGTTTTTTTTTATTATTATTATCATTATATAAACTATGGGTGCTGATATTCGGTAGGTTGATGGTACTAGCTACCTCAAGACTTACAGATCAGATTAAAAATTAAAAAAAAATTGAGTACAGTCGGCCACTAAAGTCCGGTAACCTTCCCGAGGCTACTTAAACATAAACAGTTTCGACCCGTGTGGCATTATACCGCCATCTGTGGTTTAGTTCACAAACTTCATCTCCAGATTATGACGTTAGTTATGAGTCCTTCTGTTTTCGTCTCTGTGTCTGTTGCTGAGCTTATGATAGGATCTACTCTGTATGTTGCTGACCAGTGTGAAGGACAGTGAAGCTTGTCTGTTTGTTGCTGGTGCTGAGACTTGATCTACTGTGTTGCTGGTGCTGAGACTTGATCCGTTGTGTTGCTGGTGCTAAGTCCTGATAAACGCTGCTGACAGTAAACTTTAACGTGGTAAGTAAAGACATCGTTTATTTTCGTTGTAATAAAAAAAAAATCTTGGAAAGTCTATAAGATGGAGGAAATGGTAAAGTGGGAGGGATGAGGTGAGAGGGGGAGGTGAGGGAGCAAAGGGGGATGTGAACCATAATCTGGCCTGACTGTTCTTGGGTGATGATAGTGTGGCCAACTAAAGATAAAGGAAATGAAGGTAATTAAGGACGCGATCATCTTATGTGTCCGTCTTTTGTTTGTTTTTTTACGATATTTTTATAGCTCTAGTTACTTATATTTCAGTGACTAATAGTATATTTTCTGAGGGAGGTAGGTAGTTAGACTATCTGCCTCTCCCCTATTCTAGTTCCGTATTAGTGAATATTATCAGTGTTTATAAGCGACAGTAGTAGCTGGTAGTCGTGACCCATAACCACTGGTTGTGCTACATTACCAAGCATTATCTCTTGTAAGAATTATTAATATTCATGTAAACAAAGAATATGTTGAAACAATCGTGAAAATCGGTTAATGAATAGTGGTGATGACCGTCTCCTTTACCTGTCCGAAATGAAGGTGGTTATTTTAAGTATATTTTTCAGAAAATTTCAAAATTTTGAAGAATTGTGAAGTGAAATAATTATACTGAAGAACCACTAGTAAGTGCAGTATAGGTTGTTCGGAGAGGGTCATGGCTGTTATATCGTTAATTTACTTAATACCTCAGACATGTATTGATTTTATGTCACGAATAAATAGACTTACGTTACACTCCTAACACTTGAACGAAAACAACAAAAGTAATCCACAGGAAAACAAGTTCTGTTTTTACCAACACGAATGACCGCTTCATCACGGGAACTAATCGTCCGGGACGGACAATCAAGGGACTCTGTAGAGTTTTGTAGGTCATTGACTGCAATATTCGAACTTGACACCAGGATGACTTCAGGGACCAATATTTTTTCCTCTAGGCCGGAGAAAGTCACACAGACAGAACGTAAATTTTGCCATATTAATACAACTCGACAATATTAAAATCAAGTTAGAAATATTAATTCGTTTCAACTTTTGTTAATGATAACGTGTGTATTGACAAACAGCGTAAGCGTCTCCGTTATACAGCAAATACAAGAGGAACAGTTGGCCTTATCGACGATGGTGTGAACTCTGTACGATTACGGGTTAGGGGTGAGCGATCAACGGGTACGCGAGCCTTACACTAACTGTCTATATAGTGCCTTTGATTACTGGTCGTCTGTGTCTACCAGGAGACAGGATATAGAGACAGCATGCAAAAGAGTTACGAGAGTATCTTACCTGAAGAGTCAGTCACCGCCTTATTTGTGTTTACGTTGTTATATAAATTATATTTATTTGTCTGTCCTTTTCCTTGCCTTTACACGCTCATATATTTCATGTAGACTATCTACACAAATTTATATAACAAAAATTTATCTGTGGAAGGTTGTAGTGAAAACATACAGAAGTATTAAGTTTCATTTTTTTCTGTAGCAGTGCAGTAAAAGCGTCACCTAGGAAATAATATGTGATGTAGTTCATCTTGGAGAGGATAAGTAAATACTATGCTGTCAAAGTCATGCCAGAGTTTGGGATATGTAAACAATTTAAAGGTGCATACATAGGGTTGATAATGAAGACCTGGTGGTGTTGTGTTCTCGGCTAAGGTAAATGTTCCCTTAAAGTGGTAATTCGAAAAATACAGGGAATTAATGGAAGCGAGCAGTCATGGAATTAAATATATAAACAAATAAATAAATGAGAATAAATTAAAATATATGAGTTTAAGCCACTTTACGTTGAGGCAGGGTAATGGAGGGTAATGGGATGGGTAGTAATGGTAGTAAGGATGGTTGGGAACCTCTGTGACATTAACTATTCATACAATACATAAAATCCCCTGTGGAAGGTAATGATAACAACACCGGTACTAAGATTATGTGTTTGGACTGAGCTGTTGTTCTTGTCGACACACAGCTAACTAATTTTTGCTTATATTTGTTCATGTTATGTTTCTTTCTTTTAACTTAAGATTTATTTGTTTTGCCGACCGCGCCACAGTATCCCCCCAAACTATCATTTACACCCCACATAACAGACTCGGCTCCACCAATATATACATTAACCCACAGAGAAAAACTAACTCAAGGCGGTAGACTAACGGCCCGAGGAACTTGTGTCTACTAAATTGTGTTGTCGTTGTGAACAGATGGTACAAAACATGTAACATATGCTTACTGGGGTATGAAAAATAAATACAGAATCTACCACAACTAACCAGATGGACTTCCTAAATTACACTCTGCAGGCGCATACTGTTTACCTGTAATTACTGGAAGACACGAGGAACAAGAATGATAATGATAGCGTTAGTATAGTTCTTGATAACAAATAAATATATATTATATATTTTCTGGCCTAATACAACTGGTGCCGTAGTTATATTGTGTAACTAAGTAATTTTATCAATGTAAAATGCATGTAGAAACTTATAACTACTGTTAATTTAGTCTCCTTCATTATAATTATATGATATATAATCTTATATTTATGCTGTGATTGGCAGTTTTATATTTTATATATTACTTGCTGGTCACTGAAAATTTAGAGCTTTGTACTAACATCCGGTTTAGAGGGAAAAGTAACTCACTAGCTGATGAGTGCAAATAATTGTTGACCCAGCACTTACCGGCTACCCTGCAGCACACCCGGGAAAACCTTGTGTACATGAAAAGGGTTCTTCTTCTTATTATTGTTATTATTATTATTATTATCGCTATTATTATTATTATTATTATTATTATTATTATTATTATTATTATTATTATTATTATTATTATTATTACCAGGGTGCCTTTACAACCACACGCACTGGTACAAGAGCGTCTGGGGGCAGGTTCTCGTAACTTGTGTCAACATCAGACATATATGCCGGATTTTGGGCCGAAAAAAATGAATTGGAAACCCTGGCAGTCATCAGAGGAGGTCAGACCCGACTTTCTGAACGTGATAATCTAAGTTTGTTTATTCTCGGTGGTTTCACGTCCGCCTGTATAGTTGACTCTCTGGCTCTCTCTGTCACGGGGGTACGCATGATGTCACTTTCACGAACACATGTACAGACATACACACAGATTTATGATCATCAAATGCATACATACATAATTCATACAAATACGTATATAATCACAGAAAGTCGTACGGTCAAATCAAAACAATACAACAATTGTATCTACTGGGATTGTTTCGAAGGTTTTTGATGTACTGGTCAACAACTTCACCCCGCCAGGATATATAATACAGTATGTGGAGAGTAAACATTTTAACTCGTTTTTTTTTCTTACTAATATTCACACGCTGGGAATGTTATCAGTAAATATTGAGTTACCTGGATTTCTATTTACTTATCCTGGTTTTCAAAAGAATGTCAGAACTCTTCCATAAATATTATTTCAGAAGCATGAATGTAAGCACTGCCGAGGCAAAATGGAACTTACTATTTACAAGTGGTCGCTGAACTTGGTTGTGTTCCTTAATCAACCGGGTAAAGTTCAATAACGTTTACACTCCACGCGTTAGCTATTCCGTACATCTGAAACGCATTACAATAACTGCCTATAATTCAAAGGACCGTACCATGTAAACAGCGTCAGCACGTGCAGTCAACAGCGTCTGGTGTGTTCCTTCACCCCCCAGTGACATGATAGATGAATTGTTTATCAGCTTTCTGTCATCTACGAACAATAGAGAATTGACACAACGTATACAGCACGATGAAGGACCGGCACTGTAGTATTGAGCAAACACATTTTCATTCCTGTATGCATATGCATTAATACATACATACATATTTACCTGTCTAAACACACACACACACACACATACAAGAAAAACAAATACATACAAGCATGTAGGCACGTACACAAAATCTTTGGCATCCATTTGGGCAGATGAGGTATTTGCTACACTTCAGCCTTGAGGTGCAGTAATTATAAACTTCTATGGGAGGCAAATGAAGGCCGATGAGGAGGATTCAATACATTCTTTAGGGTCAGCACCTGTCACTAACCCAGACCACAACTCACTACTGTCTTTGGTTAAATTTTCTCTTTTGTCTCATCAACGAAAAATTAATTACAAGTTTTCCTTTTGCGATTATGTTCCCCTCACCTGGGATTACCCTACCTTTATATTGCCCATAAACATATTTACCCAGAGAACAAATATTTATCATTTCTATTTACTGTTTGGCTTGGAATAATATTGCAGATCAGTGATTCTGCATCACGAATAAATACAGTAAGGCACATACAGTAAGTCTCACCATATGTGTTTGCAGAAATACGTAAATATTTGTGTCTGTCTAATCAATTGGTGGCCTTTCTCTCCTTCTCTCTGCACTTATTGTCAATTTTCCATTTCATGAAAGCAAAATTGAGTTGTACTGGGTTATCAGGGCACTGGTGTGGTAGATGACAATGGCAACAGAGAGCGTTGGGCGGCAAGGGGAGGAGAAGGGGGAAAGGATGATAAAGGGGAAGGAGGAGGAGCGGGGAGGAATATGAAGAGGAGGAGGAGGGAGCAACATATGGTTGGCAGGTGTTGTTGGTCGTCACACCTGGGGGAATGATTTCTCCCGGTGGCTCTCCTGATCAACAGTCCTTCACAAAATTTAAATCATTCGGACACCGCCGTGAAAAAGTACGAAAAATGGTTCGTAGTCTTTTTTTTTTTTTTTTTGCTTCCTAAAACAAAAAAGGAAAGTATCTACTATAAGACAAGTCGCAGTCTAGTAAGTGTAAGCAAACACAAACACTCATGCCAGTAGGTCACCAGCAGGAGGCACGTCAGTCTGAATGGATTTAAGTCGTCCTTCCCTTCCTGTAATTTTGTAATTGTTCTGGATACAAACGGTCGCTTGGTCGTTCATTGTCCCAAACATTTGGAATCGAGATAATGTGTTTTCTGATAAAACATTATTACCTCTGATACAAAAGTTCTTGTTTTGTATGAACCACAGAACTTAGTTTATTCATATTTTTTAATGGAATTTGCCAAGAATAAATAAATATATTATTGATTGATTTGCTGGAAATTTTTAAATGAAAAAATATTTAATAACATAAGCTTTTCTTCCCCTGAACACCAGACCTAAAACTGGAAATAAATTTAAGTACGGGTAAAGTGGCTGAATAGTGGCTGAATAGGGTGGTGGTCGACTTGTTCGAAACCGCAGTCGTAAACGGACCATCAAACATTGTTGTGGAGCAGAAGCAAACGTCTAGTCGGTAAACATTACTTGGTGTTCTCCCAGATGACTCCTTGAAGTTTCGTATTAAACCAACATAATAGTCACCGGTGATCGTTGTTTCATACAGCAAGAAATCCATTAGCAAAATCCCCTTGACGTCCTAGAAAATCGATGCCTTGATATTGCCGACAAAGGGTTGATTTATGTTCGTTTTAAGGGTTAGAAATTTGGATGTTAATATTTCATTGATTTTCATCTTTGACTCGGGTCTTCATCTCTTGTCACCAGACGGAAAGAAAGCTGTTTAAGATAAGCTTCGTTTAGGTCAAGCGCACCTTGAAGCCATATTCTTGTATTGACCCTGACAGCTGAGGTGAGGGGATCCATCTTGCAAAAACCCTAAACATTTCCAAATGTTCATAGATGATGGTGATAACACTTCTGTGCGTAATGCAATCTTAGTACTTGTTTCACAGACTTTGTAATACCAGCCCACCGGTACCTCTCTCTCGACCTGTGCGCCCTGACTGGGATCACCCGAGAGAGGTTTTCGCATCCACACTTAATTCTCTGGACCACCTTGTTACCGTGGAGCAGGGGTCGTTTGTATTATACTGTCTCGACATGAACCGATGAATTTTCTTTCTTGTGGAACCTTCTTTTGTTAGGATATATATATATGATACTCTTAAGCCCAGTTTTGCCAAGTTCGAACTTTCTCAGACGTTGTACCTTAAACTCTAAACTCTAAAACAGTGAATTATATCACATTAAGTCCATTCAATTTAAACAAACACCCAAACAGTTAACTTTATCTTACCTAAAATTTACAATCCTGTTGTATTCCCTTATCAGTGATAAGCATTAGCTGTTTCTGTGTGTGTGTGTGTGTGTGTGTGTGTGTGTGTGTGTGTGTATGTGTGTATATACGACAATATTAGTAATAATTAACAGAATAATATATAGAAGAGGAAGCTTATTTATACGATAGAAGCTTTTGTTGGAGTATCAATCATATTTTACATATGAAGAGTAAAACCAGTAGTTAACACCTTCTCGCGTGACGAACAAGGCTGTGCATCACTGGGTTAGTCTTATTATTATTTATTAAATATTTCTTCTCTCTGTTATCAAGGGATACTCGGAATGAATGTGAAGTTTAACATGAGTGTTTAGAGCAAGCATTCGTTGTTTACAATATATATTTACTTTACCCATGCTCTCTTGCACAGCGTACAAGAAAAAATAGTGTTTTGGATGCAGTAAATTGTGTGCATTTTTTCTCTTTATTACTATAATCCGGTTTTTATTGATTAATTATGCTGCAACACCCCATTTCACAGATCTATCGAACATTGACATACAGTAACTTATCATGTGTCTTGAATTGTTAACACCTTAAAAGATCTGTTATGGAATGTTTTTTTTTATTTATTTATTTTTTTATTACGGGGATTAACCCACCCGGGCACAGGTCACTGACCCACATCGGGGCCTGGGGGCGAAAATGTAATAATAATAATAATTCATAGTAAATAAAATTTATAATAAAAATAAAAATTTAAAATAAAATAATAAATTAATAATAATAATAATAATAATAATAATAATAATAATAATAACAACACTGTAATCAGGCGCCAATATTTTGAGTTGTTAGTCGACAGTCTGTTATAATTTGTCGTCAAAGTTACGCGAGCAAATTTGGAAGGTTTGCGAACACACACGGTTTACATGCAAATACAGTTATAGATTATGTAGCAATAGTTCACAGTACGACCCTCCATCTGTAACTATCGAAATTCCTACAGAGATATACATATAAAACAATGCTTATTATCTTTCTTGTCTCGTATCTATATAAGGACGGAAATGATATAAGAATGCTGATAAAACTCCTATAAAAAATATAAGACTTCAGGATATAATTTCGGAAAGTATTGTCTGGGAGTAGGTCAAGTTGTGGAATGGCGGCGGTCTCTGTAATTTTCATTTTGTAATCCTTTAGTAAGTTACGTTGGGATAAACACATGAGGCAGCGACACTCACTAGTCTAATTGACATTCTACCATTATGTCTTCACGAAGATTATTTTTCAAATTATATTAAACGTAGTTACTATTTTACGGGTGTTAATGCTCTGTGTTTAATAAAGTATCGATGTTGAAGGAAAACCACTAGCTTTTAGGTGCGTATTGGTGAAAGGCGATAGAGGAGCTCTTGGAGCGTCTGAAATCGAATACATATTCATTCATTATGTAAATCAGCGACACTTAAAGGAATAGCAATAATAAATATTTTAAAGGTTTAACATTATGGAGGTGTTAGGCTGAATCATGTGTGAATACAACAGCTTGTCAATTTTGCCTGCCACAGAAACTTTTATTAGTTGAGACACGGGGTGGGATTTGGACTTGCATAGCATACAAGGTGGGATATTGATTTGATTTTTTAATTTTGCCATGGGAAGTGGCTTGTTTATCGTGCACCTATTAGAACAGAGGCGCAAACCTTTATCAGACCACAGTTGTCAGGTTACTGTGCCAGGGAATATTACAGAGTATTTTCAAAATTAGGATGCAGTCTCGAGGTATCAGCTATCTTACCATCAGCAATAAAGTACAATACCATATGCAGGATAGACAGTGATCTTACCCTAACAATTTCGATTCTTTCACGTGCTTATTAATAGATAAAGGGGAGAGAAGAGGGGGGGGGGAGAGAGAGAAACTCCTGTACCTCAATGAAGAGTGACGAGAATGACTGGAAAGAATTTGTGACTGAGGGTTGTCTACCCGTCGGTAACACCTTAGTCGGTACATCAAGAGAAGACGGAGAATCGACCGCTTGGTGTATGATGATAGGGCAAGAGGTGGATGATAGATGTGTGAACTATTTACAAACAGAAGAAAACAGGGATAGATATAACGTACGTGGATGTGAGTGCTCGGTGTTTAAAAGTCAGTATAACGGACCAATGTTCTTGTCATAAAAGATTGCCACGTAAGCAGAGGAGGAGCGAAACATTCGTCTGGTTTAGTTTCCATAACCGTGTCACTGCGAGGTTGTGGTAGGGGCCTAAGGGGAGGGTTATACAGTGCTTAGAGGTAGAGGCAGAGTTTATGATGCAGCCTCAATAGTCATGGTGTCTCGTAATTAACAGCATTGCAACTTTAATTGATCCTCGTCTTCAGTAGAGATAAACAAAACACATAAACAAAACATATATTTTCCACACTGTTACACACACACATGACCGTACCAACGTCCTGCGGCAACCATCGACTATCCGCGTCCTGCTGCAGCTCGGGAAACAGCACCCTCAGGAGAGACACCAAAGGCAGTTTAAGACAGCAAATGTATATAAAAACTTACTGACCCGGATACACGAGTGTACTGCCTGCTGTTAAGGCAGGTAAGACCGCAAATGTATATGTGAACTCCTTAACGTTGGTGTACGTTAACAAAGAAATAGACCGAAGCTGATCCAATTAGATGATGTTAGTACAAAGTTACCTGTTATCAAATAGATCAAGCGATTTATTAGTTCGGCAAAAAAAAAAAAGACAAGCAATACCCTGCCTGGTAAGTGGCTCAGGTGATGGTGTCGTGTTCAGGACCTAGTAATCAGACAATCAGACCCGTTGTAGTACTTGGCATAGTCAGAGATCAGAGAAAGAGGACACTGTCGTTCATCATGACTATGAAAGGAATAATTCTCACTGGTGTCAGCTGTGGTTGTGTCTTGGTGTGCACAGCTGTCACGCGTCTCAACTTTCTGCCACTATTGTCGATGAAATGGTAAACAACACCCTGCTGTTGCTGCCGCCGCCGCCGCTGCTGCTGCTGCCGCCGCTGCTGCTGCTGCTGCTGCCACCGCCGTCGCCGCCGCTGCTGCTGCTGCCGCCGTTACCGCCGCCGCCGCCGCCACCACCGCCGCCGCCACCACCGCCGCCGCCGCTGCTGCTGCTGCCGTCGCCGCCGCCTGGGGAAAGGATGTGATGTGGACTCCCTTGACAGAGGTTGTGAACACAGGGAACATAGAGCATAAACCTCAAACAAAACCCCGAGGAAAAGAAATTAGGGGACTTGGAAGGAGTCAACCAGCATAGAGATTCTTGGGCGGAATCCAAAACACAAGAGCTCCCAAACATTTAGATAAGACACAGTATCTCTAAACTCCGAATATTTCAAGACTGGTTAAGCTTTGAACCTGGCATCTCGAGTAGCACACAGGAAACGTTGCCCCACCATCAACTTGTGTCAATAATGACCTCACAAGCCTCCCCCACACACAGACATCTAGGTCGCCTCCTGCTATACACATCGTGAACTACTGATCCTTCCCATGGAGGAAGAAACACCCAGGTGATATTATTAACATTTTCTCATCTCAGTACATGCAGTTTCATGGTCGTTCTGATGATATCTTATTTTATTGATCATCTAAATAAATAAAAAATCTTATACTAAAGCAGTCCTTTGTCATCATAAAGGAAATTTTTCACTACAGAGATTCATAGATGAAAACAACCAATAAATTCTGTAGTTCTTATTAATTTAGCTGTGTTTAGGATAAATACAAGAACTCAGTTCTGACATCGACACAACCCTTATTACAATACGAATCTGGAAAGTTGCTTGAACTGCTTTTACCCATAAATCCTGACCATAACAGCTTAGTTTCCTGTGAATGGTACTATTTCAAGTGTAGGGAGGTCAGATAAGTTTGTTTATATGGCAAAATTTGGGAGTGCAGAGCTCTTCATTCTCTGCGCGGAGGATCAGGCTATAGACCTTCCTCTCTGGAACTTTTACTTAATGTTAAACTAGAAAGCTTCTTCTTGTAAAGCCTTTCATATTCTTGTGTGCAGTATCATTATATCAGTCATTGATACTGAGGAAGGCTGATATCCAAAATATTTTCATACATGCCCACAAGTGTGTGTGTGTGTGTCAAAAATCTTCCCTCTTGCACGTGGACGACTAGAGGAGTTATGGGGGGCAGAACATCTGGAGCACGTGACGGAGAACCTTGGGCCAGTAGAACACAACATTTATATCGCAGCAAAAAAAAAAAACACAAGACTCATGTGTTGGTGCTGACCATTCCGTTCAGCAGTATAATGGTCATGTAATATTAAAACTGTGTAAAGTTTTTCATTATACCGTTATAAGCTTCTTTCTGAGCTGAATCTGTCATCTGTCCCATTATTACCATTAATTTTATTGTTTTACTTTTCTTGACGTTGCGGAAAACAGAAAGTGTCAAAAGAAAGTATTTCTATAAGACCAAGGCCACACACTTTCGCTCTGCGACATCCTGTTCCCATTTTCTGTGCGACGTTCTTTCACTGACCTCATTTTCCTGGCGAGTCGTAAAAATGGTCTGACGAATACGGAAGCCAACGTCACCACCGGGAAATCATCGCTTGATGGTAGAAATTCATTAATGAGACCGTCACTTTGTCTTGACATTCTCAACCTGATACACATTTTACAGGGGCGATGTATACGTCTAAATTGCTTTTGACTCAAAATTAACAAACACAGCGAAGCCTCTACAGTAAAGTACGAAAGTACATAAAAAAAAATGACGCTACCAAATGGAATCCCAAAACTACTAAGAAAGGGGAAATGTAGGACACTGATGACTTGCCAACTCTTCTAACCGCAAGAAGGACCTACTGAACGACCTTCCGTAAGAGCGAGAGCCGCATAAGTTACGAACATAAACCTGGACCAAATAAACTTCAGTGTCAGTGCACCGTAACACCCCCACACACACAACGAGGGGTTCGGCTCAGTCTCACTGGGCGGGGGTTCCGGCAAGTACGTTCTTAGGATGGCATTTAGTTGGTAATTTCGCGGTAGGTCGCCACGGAGGCCGAGCGTTCAAGGAAGGAAATGGGAAACAGGTGTTACAGAGCATCTTCCTTGTCAGGCGAAGAAACAAACACGTCTATACTGTAGTCTACGAGCTGTGTGTTTTGGTGTTATTAGATCATTGATAATTATTGCAAATATATTGTGAAACCTGCCTAAGTGCACTTAAAAAATAATGACTAATTTTTCGTAATTTTTTACTGGTTGCGTATTCAATAAGGCTTTGATAAAATTCGTTAAAGTTGCATCATATAGAATAATTGAATAGAATACAGATCCAAAAATGAAAGCAAAAAAGTTGTATTCCCGAGGTTTACAGTCGTGGTGAAAGGAGTGAAAACCAAAATTCATCTACCTTCATCTCATAGGAACCCGTAGGAGTTAGATTCGCACATAAGGACGGTAACAGAGAGTGAGGAGGCTAAGAACTACAACCGCTCTCCCCAAGCACACAGTACCTCTCACTAAACCTCTACTGTAATTAGTTCACTTGGCCAGCTGCTTAGTCACAACAGAAGCCGTTGAACAAATAGGAGGAAGGAGGACCCTCAACACACACACTTCCAACAGTTGGAATGGACACGCTCTACGGCTAACACAACACGCCAACTTCTACAGTAACATGAACACGCGCTTGACACTGTACACATGTCCACAACAAGACGTTATCACAAAACAACACAATTTGCGGATCACTTTGGGACGCTGGTAATGGCGAGCACACAATGACACTGACATATACACGCTGTTTATAGACACTAATTTACAGACACTGAAGCACAAACACTGACATAATGACATTGACAGACAGAAAATGACACACACAAAATGACACACACAAAATGACACACACAAAATGACACACACATACCATGACACTAACACTGCCACATATATACTGAGACATTGTCAAAAAGACACAAACACACAGGCAATGACAACTAAGAATAACATTGACACTGACAGTGGCACACATACAATGACCTACACACACACACACACACACACACACAGAGCCACTACCATATACTTCGTCCATTCACTAATCGACAGGCAAGCTTGAACACACTGACCCCAAATAAAAAGAGTACACAGAAACAGGTATAAGCATAGAACAACAAACAGACATGGATAAACGGTGCACACACACACACACACACACACACACACACACACATAGGTACCAGCAGGATTTAATTAAACAATGAAGTCTAAGAATGAGGTCTTCCTCGTTGACACAATTATGAGACACACAGCCTTAAATTATCCACAACTTATCTTATAATTTTTCTGAGTAGAGTAATTATTTTGTTCCACTTATGTAAAAACAAAGTGAGGGCTAGCGTTGATGCATGGGTCTGTTGTTGTTGTTTTTTTCTCAAATGTTCAAGTTTATCTTTGTAATTCTTGTAATTCTTGTTAAAAGTGGCTATATTAAAATAAACGTCTGAAAGGGTTGGCTGACTTCCGGAATCTACAGTTTCTTACGTACTAGAAAACTATTTTGTATCCTGAGATTTTGAGTGTACGTATATCTTCGAAAGTGTGTCTGGGTCCGACGTGACAAGCAGAAGGTTACGATTCGTTTTGGTGTGGCGGTGACCTTTGAGCAATAACTTTCTTATAGGTGTTGAGTTACAGAGGTTCTTGACTAATATAATATCTTTGACAACAGATCCTTTGATTAAGTGATCTTTAGAGACAACAGAACTCTCTAGACATGTCAGAAGGGCACGAACAGTCTACAGGAGAGACTAAAGTAAACAGAGAACCAATATTGCTTTAACCCCCCCACCAGCCCCTCACTCCCCTGCCTTGTCTACCTTTTGGCCTCCATACCCGATCCCCCAGACGATGGAAATAACAATAATGTCTTAAAGTGAGCAGGAATTAGAAAAATGATCAGAAAGGCCGGTGACTTGCATGGTTGGCGAGCAATGACCGCCGTGTCCACAGGAGGAGGAGGAGGAGGAGGAAGAGGAGGAGGAGGAGGAAGAGGAGGAGGAGGGTTCTCCAGTCTTTTTTCAAGGCTCCTTCTCCATAATCAGTGCTATCTGCCTTGTGTCATGTTTATGCTTTACTTCCTGCTTCTCATTATCTCCTTCCTTTCCTCACTATGAGACTCTTTCTTTCTTTGTAGTTTTCTCCCCTTCTGTGTCTGTCTCGTGGCCTCTTTAATATGTTTTCAAGTCTTCTGCTCTCTCATTCGTACCCTTCCCTTCCCTGTACAGTTCCCCATTTCCTCACCTGTACCTTCCTTCCCTTCCCTTCCATTCCTTTCCCTCATCTGTGCCTCCTCCCTTCCCTCACCTGTGCCTCCTCCCTTCCCTCACCTGTACCTCCTCCCTTCCCTCACCTGTGCCTCCTCCCTTTTGTTACCTGTGCCTCCTCCCTTCCATTACCTTTACCTCCTCTCTTCCTTCACCTGTACCCCCTCTCTTCCCTCACCTGTACCCCCTCTCTTCCCTCCCCTTACCTGTACTTCTTACCTCGTTCACCTATAGCCCCTCCCTCCCTCTTTCACCTGTATTTCCCTCCCTCCTTTCTTCAGCTGTACCTCCCTCCCTCTTTGTTTGCCTTCCACTTCATTTTATCGCCTGTGTTGCCTGTGTTACTTTCTCTTCGCTCAGTTGCGTATCCCTCTTTATTTCGTCTGTCTTCTCCCTCATCAGCCTTCCCTCCCCCTCCCTTCTCTG
The DNA here is from genome assembly GCF_018991925.1 of Homarus americanus. Lineage (NCBI taxonomy): Eukaryota > Metazoa > Arthropoda > Malacostraca > Decapoda > Nephropidae > Homarus > Homarus americanus. Next base: position 3,348,926 of record NW_024749779.1, read on the forward strand.
AACATTTCTCGAGTCATCACTCTTAGAAACAGAAGGTGGAGTTGCTTTGTTGAAGAAGTTGGACCACCACCAGCTGAAGGTAGCCGGATGAAGAGGAGCCACTAGGTGTGTGTGTGTGTGTGTGTGTTAGAGACCAGAGAGATCATGACCCTAAGGCTTTATAAGGCGAACTCCGGGACTTTAAAATACAAGCTCGTTGGCTCCATGATATGGGCTCCTGGTGACTGTAGGACCATCGTAAAGCCTGTAGTGAGATCTTTTCTCAGATGATGTTTCACGGAAATGTTGATATCTGGAACCACTTCAACGCAAGACTATTTGTAACAAGTGATGGCAATCGTTTTATAAACATTATTGTGAAAATTAAACGAATATATTTGCAACATCAGTATTGGGAACATTGTCTCCAACAGAAATATTTTAAGTAAGCCGACTGGTGTAGACTATGTAATTATTTCGCCTTTCTTTCCAACAATGTTGGCATCTCTTATTCAACATATTGACGACAATGTTACCAACATTGTTGTGTTGGTGTGGATCCACCTTAAAATGAGGGTATCTCGTTTTACCCTAAAGGATGTGTCGGCAAACAATCGATCAACAATGGTGTTGTCTTCACCATGAAAGAGCGCCGTTCCGCATAGTGTGATGTGATGACGTGCATGACGTGACAATGAATGATTATTATTATTACTATTATTATTACTAATATTAATACTATTGTTAATATTATTATTATTGCTACTATTATTTATACTATTATTAATATTATTATTATTGTTACTATTATTAATATTATTATTATTATTACGGACATGACCAGAGACACAAACAAGGAATAAGTCTTACAGTAAGAAGAATTCATGACTATATCGTATCATTACTAATTAACATTTATTTGTCTTGCTTGGTCATATCTCTCAGACTCGACTGCTATGCAGTATTAGAACACAAATAAATTTATCTTATATGGTTAAATGACAGTAAAGCAATCTATGTCATCCTCTTTTTTCCGTAGCCTCCTCATATATTTTTTTCTTGAATTGATGTAAGATGGAGAGCTCCTCTTCACCCCTCAAGTGATGTTCTCTTACTGAAGGGGTCAAAGACTGGCCTTCACTCTGTTGACTTTAACTCAGCCACCCAACCTCCCGCACAACACAGACATTCTCGGGCTGACCACACTAGACCAGCTGACAACTTGACTCGCAGTCACACCACTACTCAGATTAGCATGACAGCATGAATGATCACGCTTGCATCATGCTAGACAATCTGACATAGAGACTGACAACACATAACACTATGTTAGACTAGCTGACAGAGTGAGTGACAACACAACACCATGCTTGACTAGCTGACAGTGTGACTGACAATACACAACATTATGCTTGACAATCTGACCGTGAGAATGACAACGCATATCACCATAATAGACCAACACTGACAGCGAATAGCTATCACCTGGACAAGACACCGTACAGCCTATAACACACTGGACCGGCTGGCTGGCGGTCACTACTCCACCTGATACCATTATTAGTCCACACTGCCACCTGTTCGTGTAGACTAAACCGCTATGTTGGACTGCAGTAATGTTATGTACCGCTGCTGTAATGGAATGTATGGTTACAGTAATGTTATAAAGGGTTAAATGTACGCAGATATAAATGAGGTTCCAAGAAGAGTCTTTTTCTTGAATATATTATTTATCACGTGAGTGTGATTTAACACACACACACACACACACACACACACACACACACACACACACACACACGTGTTCTCAACAATTCCCTTGGTATTTTTCTGTCCATCATAATACCTTTTCACTTTAAATTCATTCAATCACTTTTACAACTTCCATCCTTAACATTTCCAAGCTTAAACAACCAATAACTGGTATCTCTCTCTGCTCTTAATATTAAGCTTGTGTTTTTTCTTATAACTTTGTACTTTTACCTTCACCTAAAATATAATAGTTCAGAAACGGTCTTTTCTCCATATTTATTTATTTCCTCTGCTTTCCTCAATATGTTACTGCATTCATTTTAAACTTTAATTTATATTTACTATCTAACTTATCCTATTTACTCCTTATTAGTATTATTATTTTCTTTGTGTTAACCTTTCTCATTTGTTCGTCTTTTTCAGTCTTTCACCATTCATTATTCCCGTTCTTTTAGTAACACCTTCTTTCCCCTTACTAATGACACCATGAGCAGATAAGGGGTGGGGACCTGGGCGAGTGTGCGTAAGAGACAGCGATCAATTACACAAAAATGTTTAATTAAGTAGTTTTTTTTTTTATTCCACGAAATAGTTTCAAGAAGAATACACGACAAGAATGTAGATGTAGGTACAGAGAATGTAATCAATGTAAGGAGAAGATGAGTGTATGCTAGGTAGTGGTGGTGTCCTGTTCGGGTCATGCCAAATGACATGGGAATGACTTATTGCTTTTTGTTATTTCTCAGGCATTTCGTCTTTAGTTAAAAAAATAAAGTTATTTCGAATGATTAAAAATTATTATCAAACACACTTTATTTTTATTGTCATGTCTGAACCATTAATGTAAAGACGTACTCGTGTACTTTTCAACCAATTATGAGTGTTGGCCAAAGACGCATTTTATGATCACCCAAAGGAAGAAAAAAATCTGCCTTTTCATGTTGCTGCAGGTGAGTGATGATGATGGATGAGGTGTGATCAGGAGTGTGTAAATACTGTTAAAATAACCATACCAGTTTTTTATATGTTAACAAGAATTTTATGGGATTACCGAGATGCCACTTTAAAAATATATGATTTTTTTCCCTTTTATTGGTTACTACAAGGGCTAACAATGTTTTCCCATCTCTCTCTCTCTCTCACTCTATAAAAAAAAGTACAAATACATATATACTTCTCTCTAGTTGTCCGTACACAGCTAAATAACGTTCAGTATTATGACCATCAATAATCTGATTCCCTTCCCTTGATAATAACACTTTCCTGTGGTGTTAATAATAAACTTGCCGACGTAGAGGAACACGTAGAGAAAACCATGTAACATTTTGTCACAGCATTGAGCACCAACACAAGACACGCCCGGAGTATGTGTTAATCTGTATGGAAAGGACTCCAGTTACCATAGTTGTTGTGATCAGCCACCCCTAAAAAAAATAACACGGGGACTTAGAGAGTTTTTTCTATAACCACAGCTTTTAGCTTTCTCGTTTCCTGCTGGAGAAACAATGGAGGAAAAATAATGGAACGAACGAAGGAATGAAGGTCGATGAATGGACAAATCTTGTGTGGGAAGTGAGAACTATACGGTAGTCAGGGAGGAGGGAGGGTGAGGAGAGAAGAAGAGGAAGAGGAGGAGAAAGGGATTGGAAGAGAGACGGGAGGTAAGGATGGGGTTAGGGGTAGGGGATGAAAGGGTGGTGGGGATGGGAGGAGAGGGTGAGGAAGGAAAGGCAGAGAAGAGAAGGAAGGGAATGGAAGGAATTCAAGTAAGAGACGATAAAAGAGAGGGAAAGGGAAAGAGGAGGAGATAGAGGGAAAGGAAAGTGGGGTACTGAGTAAAGGGGGAAAATAAAGATAGAGAAGGAGGAGAGGAAAAAGAAGGAAATGAGGAGGAAAGGAAAGAGGAAGTAATAAGGGGTAGAGGTTGGGATGGGAAAAGGAATAGGAGGAGAGGTAGAGGGCGAGCAAATTATAAGGAATGAAAGAATAAGAGCAAGGGAAAAGAAGTAGAAGAGGAAAGGGGGTAAAGGAGAGGAGAAGATGAAATGAAAGAGATGAGAAAGTAGTTGATAAGGAGAATGAAGGATGGAGTGGTGAAAGATGAAGACAGAGGATAAAAAAAAATGGGCTAACATAATGTAATCGGGAGTTAGAGGAAGGTGAAAGACTGGAACAGTTTTGAAGAGATATGTTGATAAGATAACTGAAGAGATTTATAGAATGAGACAAAGGGAAAAGGATAGAGTCAAGGGAGAGAATTATAAAGTATGTGAGAGAAGAGGAAATGGAATGATGGAAGGAGGAGGGGTAAGGGATGAAGCGTATGAGAAAAAAAAAGAGGGTGAGAATGAGGAAGAGAGGGCGTGAGAGGGTGGGGGGGGAAGATGAGTGGTGACTGGCAGGCTGGTGTTTGGGTCATCACCGCCCGCCCGCCCACCAATACACACCCGAATATGTGTCACAGGTTGAAAGACTGGAAATATGTGAAAATTGGTCAACATCTGGTGGGAGGGTACACTTTCTCTTGGCTGCCGGAGAAATTCACGAAATGCTGAGTACACCTATAACTGCTGAGTACACCTATAACTGCTGAGTACACCTATAACTGCTGAGTACACCTATTACTGCTGAATACATTTAATACATCAGTATATATATATATATATATATATTATTTTATTATCTCTCCATCTCTCTTTTTAAAATGGATCATAAATACACAGCATGAAAAGCAAGGAAAGAAAGAAAGAGAGACAGACAGACAATAGAGAGATAATCTAATAAAGATTTAGATGAATAATATTATTGTTGAATATACAGTAAAGCTGGCGGTAGTCAACTTGCAATTAGTAAGTTCAGTTCTATATTCTATACATAGAATTATATTATCAAAATAAATATAAAACATAAGTAATAGTTATTGGAAAGATTATTTGGGAGAGATTTATTACGTCTCACTAACACTTCTTTCATCAGCTGTTTTATTTGTTCAATGATATTATGAGAACAGGAATGTGAATGACTGCTAACCTCACCTTATGTTTCTTTCTTTATTCATTGGTCATAGAATCAATAGGAAACAAAAGTCAAATTTCATATTACAGGGGAAAAACTACAGCTAATTAAGGCAGCGTATCACCTACAGTATGTGGATTATTTAGAGTATAATTAACCTGAAAGAGTGTCAATTACTAGCATCCAGAGACTCTAATAACATACGAGTGTTTGAAATATAGTGATGCATACTTATCTGCACTGTTGAAATATTAATATAAGATCAATTAAACTCTCTTAAACTCTCATAGGGTTAATCCACGTAAATCGAGAATAATGAAGTGTCCCCTCAAATATCTAGGTATACATACACTTTCTTTGACAACCGTTCTTTCGCTGACTAAAAATCGATGGATACATATTTCTTCAGTAAAATCGCCATACAAGTTTATTTTACAGTTGGTTCAGTATATTTTGTATATAAACAACGTAAGTATACAATTCAGCATGCATATAGACAATGTAGGTACACAGCTCAGCATGTACTGTATATAGGGAACGTAGGTATACAATTTCCAATATACTTTGACCGTGCGAGTATATGAACAATGGTAAACAGTAAAGTAATTAGACGAAGGATAGCCAACAAAGCCATCAGATGTGTATTTCCAGAAGGATCTTTTGCTTGGATTTGGTTACTAATTAGTAATGGTAAATATAACAGGAATAATGTGATATTTTACTGATGAATATAACAGGCATTACATTGCGCTTAAACTATCCGCTTCAACAATGCAACATTATATGGTTTAGTAATCTATAAAAATACTCTCATCTTTTGTTATGGTTTCATCGGATATACATGTTAGAGTTTTAGGTAATGTATTCCAATACTTTATATCTGTAAAAAAAAAAAAAAGTAAGTGTATTTTGCTTGTCCGTGGATACCTGGTGCCAAGAAGGTTGTGTTCACTTTAGTTCCCTGCCGGTTCATATCACTAATCCTTACAAAGTGTGTTGTGAAATACTCTGGACACAGTCCGATGAAAATTATTTTAAAAATGTGATTTAGCCTCAAGTACCTCACTCTACTTGCTAGACTTAACATGCCTAGAGTTTGCAGGGCTACGTGACCAATGCGTTTCTTGCGTTCATATCCAGAATAAACTTCACCATCTTGTTTTAATTGATATTTAGTTTGGCTTTTATATATCGTGTTAAGGTAGAGTACCATGATGAATAGGAACAGACCAATTGCATTGTGTGAGCGTTCAGCTAAGGTTCGTCCGGGTAACAGCTGTCGGAGAGTAAACTATAAATAAATTTCATCCAAACATTAATTTTATTTATCATACTATTTACAATTACAGGTCATTCTCCAGATAGGCAAGAGTTAAGAATTACTCCAATGTGGTTACATTTGAGTTCATTACCACAGAATACATTAGATTCACTTACTCGATATATTTTTTTATAATATTCTTGAACTTAATTTGGCCAATCTTTAGAATTTTGGGACACGTCTGCTTAATCTTTCTTTCCTCTCACGAGCTGGTGACTGCTTCATCATCAGAGGAGGAGTATCCTACTTTTACCTAATGGCTAAGTAAACATCCTCATTCCAACAGTGTTTCTTCTCGCCTCGTCTAACACCCATTTCTCTCACCCATGCAGTCTTCTCGTGTGTAAAAACACTAATTTGTTAAAGTTCCTCACACTTTTCATGTTTCTTTTAATATCGTTTTAGAAGTGAGTTTCAATATGGACACAAGAAATGTTTACAGTTACACGAGAGTCATTCTTGGTCTTATATTTGTTAAATTATAATGGCCTACTTCTATGTATTTTATTTCTGGAAATTTCTGTCTGGTCATGTATATATATATATATATATATATATATATATATATATATATATATATATATATATATATATATATATATATATATATATATACGACATCTTAAATGAAATCGTAATTTCACTATATACGCATTAATGTCCATTAAGTTATAGCAATAAAGAGAGAAAGTGACACCTATTTGTCAAAAACGGCATTTTTTTTTTAGCTTAATTTAAAGGTTTTTTTTTTTCATTCTCGGTGGAATAGTATAATCACTAACCTTGTTACGCGCTTAATGACCTTAGTTGTTGAGGTGCAGTAACAACAATCTTACTCGGGGTTTATCTACCATAAAATAAGCAATACTATCATTCAGTCACTGTACAGTGGAAAACGCATTAAGAACAAACATGTCATAAACTTTTGAGACATTATTCAGGTTTCTCATAAATATAAACAAAAAATAGCAGTAGCTTTTACCTTAACCCAGCGTATTGGTCTCAAAGTTACGAGAGACTTAATTCACTTAATTTACCTAATAGCCATCACTAGAGGTTGTCATGACTCATGGCCAGGAAAGGAGGCAAGTGGTCTGAGTAGGATCTATCCATTGGTCTTGGTAAAGGAATATTATTATCCATATAAATACAGTACAGACCTCCACCCACTGTATTTTCGTCTCCCGTTTATTTACACGTTCAAATTCAAAGTCATCACGTAATAAATATATTCATGAATTACAATCATCAGCTTTCGAATTTCAATTGATTAATTCATTTATTCGGAGATAACTGGACAAGTACATACACAATAATCGTTAAACGGTAGCATTATTACAAGAGTACCTTACCTAGATTACAATAGAAATATACTTAGACGATATTGCATAAAACATTTACAAGAGGGCGGTATCAAACAGAGTACTACCGTCCTTATATCTGAGGGTTAGCGACCATAGTCCTCCACTCTAAACGTTCTCGGGCTGTATACAATGTTTTATATGTTTATTAAAGCTGTTGTATTTAGTAAATAAAAAATATATGTATAATAAAGAGCTTTGCGTACAAGTATTTCATCGGCCCGTTGGTCTAGGGGTATGATTCCTGCTTTGGGTGCAGGAGGTCCCGGGTTCAAATCCCGGACGGGCCCATCCATTTTCTGAAAGAAAACAAAAATTAAAATGATGTACACTTGAAAACCTGTGAAGAGTACAAATATGATATTCTCAAACTTTACAATAAACTTTTATTTTATAGTTCAACAGTATGCGAGTCTTTCTTCTATTACAGTTCTTCCCAAACATTTTTCTATGGCGGCTCATTTCACCCAAATTATTGGGGCCCCACCTTAAAATAAAACACATTAGTCACGATCAAATGTTTATTAAATTTAGGAAACTAGGCAGTTTGAGGGAACTGGGTTATTGACTATAGAAAACTCATCAATACATATTGCCAAGCGAAATATATAATCGCCGATTAAGTTTTAAAAAGCAACTGACGATCTTGCCTGTTTCATTTAAGACTTCATTCGCCATCGTAAAAGAGTCAAATTATACTTTAAGTTGGAGAAGCTAGATTAGATAGGGTTAGTTTGTTAGGTAATTTAAAAGTGATTAAGAAACTGAATTTTGGAAATCTTATTAATTGCACGATGTGTTTATCAGTCATTCTAATTCTTTTTTATTGTTCAATCTTGGGAATTTTCAATGTACGTTTCTCTGGTTATAATACCCAGTAAGCAATTTTTGTAAAACCCTTGTATTTTAGGTTATTGGAGGCAAATGCGATCCACGATGGCTGTTCCTACAAGTCGCTGGTGTCATTGTATCATGATATACTGTAATTCTCCTTTTGTTTGGTAAAAGATGAACATTTCAACGATTCTCTTTAATATTTTTTAAATAAATTTTATCAGGTCACCAAAGCAACGCCTGGTGGCCCTTCAGTGTCAAGGTCAGTGCCTTATCTTAAACCTACAACTGACCCCCGAGTAAATGCTCAAGCATCGATTGCATTGTCAAGTTACAGCAAATTTGCGAAATCGTAAGTGCGTGCAGCTCAGGCAGTAAATTAACACATCGACAGTGACAAAAGACACAAAACCCCAACGTGATCCAGTACAAGACAGAGGTAACAACGCACACCACTCCCAACCCCCCTTCCACACCTTACCCAACACCCTTCCACACCTTACCCAACACCCTTCCACACCTTACCCAACCCCTTTCCACACCTTACCCAACACCCTTCCACACCTTAACCAACACCCTTCCACACCTTACCCAACACCTTTCCACACCTTAACCAACACCCTTCCACACCTTACCCAACACCCTGGGGTAACTTGACTATCGCCTCTACAGATACCATGCCCAAAGTCTCCCGTGAATCGGATAGGCCTCCGATGCTCAAGAATCGTCCTGCCATCACAGAGATGACATTCCATAGATGCAAAATCACCTTTATGACACTTCCTCATACGAGCATTGCTTTTATTCTTTATAATATCTACATTATTTCCTCTTTTGATTTTGCATCCAAATAATATTGTTTGTCACTCTAAAGTACAGGGATAGTTTATTGCCCATGTGACATAATTGTTTGCGTGACTCCAGATGACAACCTGTTAACTCTTATCAATTTGATCTTTACCTGACACTAGAATGGTACCATCATCGGCATACAACAAAAGTTAACAATAATGAGCATTACGCCCTTGGACACTCTTGTGAGACTCCACAGGGTATTATTTGCAACGACGATATGTTTCTTGCTGTGAAGAAAAGGCGCAAACAAGTTAACAGATTCAATGCCTACAGATTTTACATAGTAGGCCATGATCCACTGTGTCAAAGGCCATTTGTGAATATAAAGCCACCTTTCCTCTGTAATTTCCCTGATCTATTTGGGCCCTCATGAGGTCAATGAAATATAAAAAGCTGTTGTGAGTTGAGTGAGAGCCCTAAAATCTGACTGGTAAATGTATAGAATTTCATAATCACGGCGATGTCTTTGCTTGAATATACAAAGGAAACTAACCAGCATGTAATTAATTGTTATTATATTTCGTTTTATTTTGTTACTGTGGCACACTACGCTAGGAAGGGATGGTAACTTGTTTAGTGTTAGAATTTAAAGAAAGATTATTTGCACATTTTATTAACTCATTATTTTATTGACACACACACACACATACATATATATATATATATATATATATATATATATATATATATATATATATATATATATATATATATATATATATATATATATATATATATATATATATATATATATATATATATATATATATATATATATATATATATATATATATATATATATATATATATATATATATATATATATATATATATATAGTATATATATATATGTATATATATATGTATATATATATGTATATATATATGTATATATATATATATATATATATATATATATATATATATATATATATATATATATATATATATATATATATATATATATATATATATATATATATATATATATATATATATATATATATATATATATATATATATATATATATACATATATATATATATATATATATATATATATTAGTTTACAAAACGGTCGATCATTCTTGCCGTGACCAGGATTCGAACCTGGGTTATTGCGGCCACAACGCAATGTACTAACCACTATACGATCACGGCCACTGAACGAACTTAAAATTATATATCGCCAAATCCAATTTATCAAAAGAGGACTTCATTATATTCATTTATGGGTATAAACTAATCTGTAAGATTTTGTCATCTTCTCAGATACGTTCACTAGACAGAAAGTTTAACAAAACTGCTTATATGAAAAAGTATTTAGTTCTTTGTTACATTTACTATACACAATATTATTTCCAACGCACCATTTCAAATATTCTATTGCAATATAAATTAAAATGTTATCTTTCTGAAAGTTTCGAGACTGTTTGGATACATATGTATATATACGTGGAAGCAAACTTTGTGATGTCTTTATGGTCTTCATTTTCCTCCCTAACCTGTTAAAAATTAGATTAGTTATTCCGTAAAACTATTTTTTATTTTCTATGAATTAACTTATTTGATTTAAAGAAAACGTAAACCTGAAGATGTTTAAAGCAAGGACTAAAAACAATACGGACACAACACTGTCACGTCATAAACTTTAGCTCCGCCACATTCAATGACGTCACGTTACCCCTGGTGACCAGACCGTACCCAAGGACTTTGGCCTTGCCTTGGTTGACATTGGATTGTTTCCATCTTTTCTAGAATACCCGTAAGGTTGAGGATTTTCTGTGGCCAGGTATAACAAAATGAATGTCTTGTGTTCTCACAGTCCTCCAAAAAATAAGTGATATAGCAAAAAAAAAAAAAAAAAAATAACAAAATATTACAAGGAAACACCCAGGGGGTGAGCTGATGACATGGACGAAGCAACTCAAATTTTCAGCTTATTAACAATGCAAAGATTTTCTTTTTGCCAGACAATGCAAGGTGAATGCCTGAGAGTACTCTGGACAATTGGATATTGCATACTTAAGAAAATAAAGCAAGTTTCTCTAGGGCAAGGATTAGAGACAGTAAGGATAGAACACCAGGCATTTGTTTTACCTACAATGCAAAGTTCGGTGACGTCAATTTTGTAAATACGCATTATCTGGTAACCTCTGTGTGTGCCCGATTGTGGTACCGGGACTATCGTATCGACAATTATGGTTATTTGTTCAATACCCGGGTGCATCAGCAATGCTCAAATCCCAAGCAGAGAGTACATCAATTGTTACAGATATCCCAGAGATAAGAAAACGTGTGGTAAATGGGTAAATGCCCGCAAGCGTTCTGATAAAATAAACACATTAGGCTAGCCGAGAACTTGTTTGAAGAGAGTTCATATTTTGTATTTCCTTAATTCTGGAATGTCTGCCTATATCCAGGCATCTATAGGAAGGTGAAACATTCATCTTGCTATACAGTATGTGGCTATTACGCTGGGATATCTGTAATATTTAATGTGCTCTCTGCTTTTCTGGTGCACCCGTACATTGCACAATTAACCATAATCGTTATTACACTTGGTTCCGATGCAACGGACCAGAAGTATACGAAACGACAACTGCTCATGCTCGGTTGATGACGTTACAGCATAGCACCTAATGCAACCTGACGTAACAAACCCAATACAGTAGGTTGTAGATTGGGTTTGTTAGGTCAGGTTCTATCAGGTTCTATGCATTATCGTGTTAATTTGTGTTTTAAGCAACTCACCCTAATATTGAGGTTGATATATATCAGCAATGGCGAGTTGTCGTCGTTTCGTACACTTCTGGTCCGCGTAACTTCTGGTCCGCTACACCGGGAGCAGACGCGGACACACGGAGTTCACCAGAGAATACGCGCTTAAAGCAGGGACGTCACCGAGATGTGCATTGTGGGTAAAACAATTGCTTGGTGAACTATCCTTACAAGTATTTAATCCTTAGTCTAAAGTACAGTGCTGTGCAGTATAATGAATAGTCTAATAGGAATTTTATTAAACAGCGAGTAATCCTTCCGTTTTCTTCTTGATTTAAAATTTACATAATAAATTTTGAATATTTAAGTCTACATATGTAGCAATTTGTACGACGTGAACTGGTAAAATTTCTTTTGTTGCCACCAACAGAATCACGAGAATTTTATCTCTGCAATCAATTAAGACACTTTTCTTCTTCAAAGGTGTCGGCAGCTTTCATTACTGAACTTCAAATTAGTATGCAGACGACCTCACCCTTGTCGCTCACACTTAACGCGATCTACAGGAGAACCTGAACACATATGCAGATGCGTATGCACACTTTGGCCATGAGGTGAATGTGCGCAAGACTCAGATTCACTTTCAGCCTGCCTCTGGTTCAGCCACACCACCACCACCACCACCCACCCAGCTTAATGCTACTACCGTCTCTAATGTTACCCACTTTCAGTATCTCGGCTCCCGCCTGTCCACTACCGCGGACATCGACGAAGAGATTCAACATCGGATCAGATGTGCATCTCAAGCCTTTGGCATACTCCGTATCCGTGTCTTCAGCTGCAGGGAGCTGAAATTATTTACAAAGTTGCACGTATATCGAGCAGTAATCCTCCTCACCCTGCTATGTGGCAGTAAGACATGGATTACATACAGGAGGCACCTCAAGCACTTGAAAACTTTCACCAACGTAGTCTATTTCCCATCCTCTGAGTTCGCTGGGAAGACAAGCGAACAAATGCCAGTATTCTAGCTGACACCAACTGTAGGAGCATTGAAGCTATCATTATCCATGAACAACTACGTTGGACAGGCCACTTTACCCGCATGGATGACAGTAGACTGCCAAAGCAGGTACTTTACAGTAACCTAACGAATAGTAAACGTGATGCTGGCGGGCACCTGAAAAGGTATAAGGATTGTCTTAAGACAAACCTGAAAAGTGCCAAATCGGCCCCCCTTACCTGGGAGACGATCACTCCACACCATAACGCTTGTAGGAGCACGACAAGAGAAGGTTCCAATATCTTCGAATTAACCCGAATGCAAACCGAGGTCGATGCTGATGCCCCCGCACAACAATGCCCAACCATTAATTAAGCAACAGGGAACTAAGTAACCAATCACCGATAACCTTTTACATTCATTCATAATTTTTACTACGTACTATAGTAAACAAACGGCCTTGAGTTGCCAGGTGCCTCCATCAGTGTTCGAAGAATCTTGAACGAGACTACATGCATGCAGCCTGTGAGAACCTCGGTCTTATTATCTCCACTGAGAAAACTAAGGAGTTTAACAAACAAGCTGGTATCCGCAAACGCGGCCCCGCCAAGTTCAAGATGGGAAACAACACTTTTGACTATGTTTCTTCTTTTAAATATCTTTGTGTCTCCGTCCCGTATACCCTACCTGCCATACAACAGCTAACCCGCCAATGTACTGACAGACTGAAACCTCTTAAGAGTGTAGCGGGATATAGCACACATTATGGTACTAATATTAGAATTGTTAAAGCAATGTACAGTTACGTTCAGAAGTTCGTGGTATACTGACGGTGAAGGGTGCATGGCCTGTTGTACCCTTCCTGGGCGACAGGTCACTACTCCGAACCTCCTACCAACATACTGTAC
>NW_024749779.1:3362774-3381869 GCF_018991925.1 Homarus americanus
ACGTGTAAACAATGACATTTCTAACCACACCCTGCATAACACAGTGTATTTAGCAAATATTGCAGCAGTTGAGAATGGACCGGGCCCGGAGTTATTATCAAGAGCAGAGACGTTACCGATGACAAATTCCGGCATGTACACTAATACTGACACGTTCCTTGATAAGAGAGAGGAGTTTGAAACACTACTGAAGGTACACCAAACCGAAATAGTAGGAGTTGTAGAACTGTTGTACAAGAGTAGGAGAATCGACGCGGAGGAATGCGAGTTCGCTATTGACTGATATGACTTATTTACGAACCTATCTCAAGCAACTTACAAGTGGTGTGTGGTTATCTATGCAAGGCAAGAATTTAGAGAAAGCCAGGTAAGGGGTACAGGGTGAAGATTTTTTTGAAGAATCAAAGTGGTATAAAATTTAATAGATGGGAGGAGATGTGCTTATTATCGGGTGTATCTACAGATCCCCGAACTGCAGCTTCCCAAACCAAAGGAACTTAAGAGCCCTAATTAACAGCGCAGCGAGGTTCAACCCTAGCCACCTTCTTATCACGGGGGACTTTAACTATGGCGAGATCGACTGGAGAAATGAGCACACAATAAATGACCTAAATAACCCAGCTACTCTTTTTGGAGAATTTTCAATTCCAGCATGTGAAGGACAAGACGCATTACAAAGGGGAGCAAACACCCAAGCCACTGGACCTCATCACAACAAACGAGGCGGGTACGGTGGCCGAACTGGAACATCTAGCCCCAGTTGGCACCAGCCACTATGTAATGCTGTCTTTCAGGTTAATTGTTACTCGGTGCACGACATAACCAGGCCAAGGTGCAAATATTACAAGGGTAATTAACACGGGATGGGGGAGAGGATGAGGAGAATCCATGCCTGACTCACTAAGGCATAAGAACGCGGACACTACACTAAATACCATAGCTAGTAAAGTAAATAATTTGATCGAGAAATACATACCCAAGACCAAACCCAGTGCCTGTAGAAATAAAAGGAGGCCGCTTCACATGAAGCATGCGGCGATCGATAAAGTTGAGAAGAAAACCCAGAAATTCAAGACGTGGGTCAGGTCGAATGATGAGCTGGACGGGAGGATGTATTGCAAGAGCCAAGAACCAGCAAAGGCGGAGTGTAGAAGGGCTGAAAAGGGGTTCCAGAGGCTGGTTGCAAGCGAGGTCATGACAAACCCAAATCGTTTTATCGCTATGCAAAGTAGAAATTAAAAACACGAGTAGGAGTATCGGATCTGAGACTTGATGATGGTAGGTACGCAGAGTCTGACCAAAACAAAGTGGAGGCATTGGACAGCATCTTTTCCTCGGTGTGCACAAAAGCGGATGCGAAGAATCTTCCTGTGTTTGAGGATAGGCTGTGAGACACAGCACTAACCCACATTGTGTTCACAGAAGAGATTATAAGAAATAAATTGTCAAAGCTAAAGGTTCATAAGAATCCCGGACCGAACAAGGTGTTCAAAGAGTGCTGAGGGAGATGTGCAACGAGCTAGCTGAGCCCCTGAAGATCCTGTTCAGTAAATGCATGGGTGAACAGAAAGTCCCTAGTGATTGGATTATGGCTTATGTGAGTCCTATCTTTAAGAAGGGCGCTCGTCACTCCTCGAATAACTATAGACCAGTGAGCCTAACAAGCATAATACGTAAAGTACTTGAGAGCCTTATAAGAGATGCCATGATGGAACATCTACAACGAAACAACCTCGTAAATGATTGCCAACAAGGTTTTATGTCGAGGCGCTCCCGCTTGACACAACTACTCGGAGTAATGGATATTTGGACCCAATTTCTAGATCATGGTGGTAATATCGATAATATCTACCAAAATTTGCCAAAGCTTTTGACAGTGTACCCCATGAAAAGCTGAAAACTACACTGGAAGGGTACGGGATCCGGGGAAATGTCGTAGCGTGGGTAAAGGACTTTCTATATGACCTCAAGCACTGTGTGGTGATTAATGGCACGAAATCATCATCTGTATCCGTAACAAGTGGGGTACCACAAGGCAGTGTACTGTATTGGCCCGCTGTTGTTTGTTTGCTTCATAAATGACATGCCTGAAGCTGTACATTCCTCCATACAAATGTTTGCGGACGACGCCAAGCTATTTAGGAAATTAAGTTCCAAGCGGACTATGAAGAGCTGCAGAAGGATCTCTGTGAGCTTCAAGAATGGTCGAAGAAATGGCTGCTCAGATTCAATGTTACGAAGTGTAAAAGGATGCACCTGGGGCGTACCAACAGTAAGGAGGCGTATCATATGTCCCAACGAGACGAAGAGACTACATTAATTGAGACAGAACGCGAAAAGGACCTTGGTGTGTACGTTGACAATGAACTGAAGTTCTCAGGTTATTGCGAGAAGAAGGTAAAACAGGCAACTAAGTTATTAGGTCTTATATGAAGGTCGTTCAAATATCTAGATGTTCCGTCCATCGTAACGATCTTCAAGAGTGAAATACTTCCTCACCTGGAGTTCTGTCATCCCGTCTGGTCCCCGAGATATGCTAGGGACTGTCAGCTGATTGAAAATGTCCAAAGGAGGGCCACCAGATACGTGCCTCCTCTGCGGCACCTCAGCTACCCGGAAAGATTGGAGCGCCTGAAATTGCCTAGCTTGTACGACAGACGGGCAAGGGGAGATCTGATTGAGGTGTGCAAACATCTCAGAGGGCACTGCTCAGTCGAGTGTCCTTACCTGGAGCTGGCGGACGCTCCCCCACAAGGGGTCACAGCTCAAGGTTAAAGAAGCCGCAAATCCGGATAACTGTGAAGAGTAACTTTTCGGAATGAGGGTTGTGAACTCTTAGAACAATCTGCCAGAGAGTGTGGTTACGGCACCGAGTGTGAGCTCTTTGAAGACCAGACTTGACCAACACTGGAGCAGGTTCAGATACATTCAGAAGCCGGTGCATGCCCAGTACTTGCCAACAGTGCGTAATAGAGACGTAACCAATCGTCCAAGCGGCTAGCAAGCCGAGCAGTGGAGAAGGAGAAAAAAGTAAAGTAAAAAAAAAGTTTTTTTGTGTGTGTGTGTGTGTGTAAGTAGACAGTAAACCTTGGATTAATATCAACAGATAGTGTACCCATTTGCTGTCGGACTTCCATTCATCACGCTGGCCACTCCCGGGCTAGAGCCTCGACAGAGTGCCATGCTGGGTAACGTCCTCCATCCCGCCTACGCATCCAGCGTACACAAAGACTACCCTTTCCCTCTCAGCTTCATAGATCGTCTAAAAAACCTCTTCTATCACCTGTACGTTCCCGGCTACTGGCGGGTGTGGGGCATTGTACCGTTGATACAGAAAGCGGTAAGCACCATTTTCATGTATTTCCATGTATCTATTTAAGGGTATAATCAAGTCCTTTTCTAATTGATAAGATAATGTATTTTGTGGCATGTAAGTGACCACACTTATTATGTGGTTCCACATCGGAGTTGTATTGAAATTGGGGAATCTTATTTTTTTTATAGTCATTAACATGCCTGAATTAGTAGATGATGAAAAACATTCGGATAATATTTCCTATTTTCTCTTCTGCAAATAGTTGTAAAAATTTATTTTTATTACTCGGGTATCCTTATGCAGCAATAACTTGCAAATGTACAGTACACGGATATTGTTTAAGACGGAAAATACTTAATTTGGGGCATATGTACTGAATACATCAGTTGATTACAGCTATACATAATTATTCACTTGTCATCTTTTCACCCTTATCAGGTGTCTGCCCATTTGCCCGACGCACCTCCACTGCTGGAAATTGAGAAAAACACGAGTCTCACTCTGATAAACTCCCACTTTAGCTTCACGAAAGCTATGCCCCTCTTGCCTACCCAAGTGGAGGTGGGCGGCATGCACTGTGTCCCCGGCAAGCCACTAACACAGGTGAGTCCCAGGTAGAGGCGAGTGGCATGCACCGTGTTCCCAGTGTACCGCTAACCTAGGAAAGTCCCAAGTAGAACTGAGGAAAAGAACCAATATGTCACGGCACACCCAGTACCTCAAGTAGAGGGTAAGAGACACTGTCTCCAGGCGTCTGATTGTATCTAAACACGCTACATAAAATACCTCGAAGTTACTCTATTTAAAACAGGTAGCTTTCTAATTATTAATTTAAGTATAAAACTATATTTAAAATGAATGTCACTAGTTATCTCAAGAAGAAGCCGAGATGCAACATGAAATTAAAGAAAAGTATTTGAGCTACATTTAATTTATTCTTCTTGTAGATGAATGATAAGATTCTACACCCACTTATTTACAGGAGTTAGCATCATGGGTTGAAGGTGCTGGTCCATCAGGTGTTATTTTCTTCAGCCTGGGGACAGCAGTCTCAGGAAACACAATGCCCGTCAAGTATTTGGATCTATTTATCGAAGCATTTGCAAGACTGGACTACAGATTCATTTGGAAGTTTGACATTGTACTTAAAAATGTATCTACTAACGTCTTAATGGGGCCATTTTTTCCACAACAAGATATTCTTGGTTAGTATTTTTTTTCTAGTCTTCACATATACCTAAAGCGAGATTTGTTTCTGTTAATTATTATTTTTTTTAATATCCGATTAGTTATTTGTTTTAACCATTGCTGATCAATCAGATAAATGATATGATGGCCTCTGTTTTATCAAGATTTTCATGTAACGAATAAAAATTGCAAAAATGTTATGATAAAAAGAGTAATAAGAAACAGACTTCAATTACATCACAACCACTTTCAGATAAGTAAACTTTAAAAAAATTCTGTACCACATGTTTGGTCATCAGCTGATCATCGGGTGAAGCTGTTTATCACTCAAGGGGGCATGCTGAGCACCCAGGAGGCCATCCATCACGCCACTCCTGTCGTCGCAATCCCTGTTTTCGGTGACCAGCAAAAGAACGCAATGGGGATAATGAAAAATGGGATCGGTGTGGCTTTGGCCTGGGACGATCTCACAGTCGATCTCATCATTAACACCATAAACGAGGTCATAAATAACCCTAGGTAAGTAACTTTAATGGTAATCTCGTTACTGATATTCATGATTATATATTATATAATAATACTAAAAGTTTCATTCTCTTTGTTGATACAGCAATGACTGAATAATAGGAATTTGTTGAGGTCACATTCGCTGTTAAGCTATAAGGCGGGTCGAGAGGTTAATACAGGATGTGCAGGTCCTCGGGAGAGGTTGTATTTATGGAATGATACATCTAGCTCGGAAAGGGCGACGGGAGTGCCTTTCCGATGTTGGTGAGCCAACTCGGCATGTAGTCGAGGAACCTTGACGGTTTTAACGCCCTCTCGTTCGGTGTTTCTCCAAACATTGAAGTGTACTGTCGTCCAAGCGGGTAACTTGGGTCGGGCATGGATCATATCGGCGTCAGGGGTGGACTGAGCAGTCTGGCACGCACGTCAGGGGTCCCTAAACTAAGTCAGAGTATGGTTAATGATTAAAGCCATCTATATGATGCTTGTGCATAATACTGATTCATGTGGTACCTACGTGTTTGGCAAATGGAAAGGGTAAGATAGTGCAGTTTATAAACAGTCTGAAGGAACCCAGTAAAATGAGAAAATAAAATGCACACACAGAGGGTAAAAATCCATCCTACCAAAATTACGCGACTACTTTGGCTGACATAATTCAGTGCACTGACTCACCAATTTGAAGTTCTGGTGAAAAAAAATCACGATAAATCGAATTTTAGCTAATCAAAACACCTCTAAGTCAACGTTAAATTTAAGGTTTCTTTGTGGCTATGGAGAATTGTTTTCACTGACACTCGTTCCGCCTCCTCATAAGTAAGAAGAAAAACCTGAATACAATCTAACTAGTCTGTCTACTGTAGAGTCGGTGTGTAGTGGAGCCAGGCCATCTGCCTAGAACTGCATTTTATCATCGCTCTCATGAGAATTTGTCAGTCTTATACACGTCTGTGGCGTAAGTGTAGTGCAGCTAGTTACAACGAGCAAATGTCACATTTACACCGAAATCCAATACAGTACATCAATTAAACCAGCATTATTATGCTGATGACAGGTTGAATTTTAAAGTGCACAAATGATAAAGATTTTTTTTCACAGCACTCCACCCAAGGTAAATAAACTTATCCCCCTCTTACTGCCCCCCCCCCCTTCCCAGCCCTCCAGACAGTACAGTGAAAGGAGGGTTATAATTATACCTGCACCTAAATTGTTTATTCTATGATAATTATTTATACATCTACGATTTCATAAACCCAATAAAATGTAGTACCAATGATAAAAATATAATGTCCTTTGCTGTATGCTTTCATCTATATACAGTACAGTACTATAGTTCTTGCAGAAAATATCTGATCTTATATATGTCTGCAAAAGGATCCAATATGAGCGAGAAACAACGGGTGAAGTGGATGGGCCGAGGAGGGAGGTGGTGAACACTGAACCACTGTTGGCAGAGGTGCTGCCTCTAGTACTGTCTTCAACAAATATATGTCTCATTTTCAGGATCATAATCCCTGTCATATTCCTCTATGGAGTCATCTGAAAGATTATCAATACTTTCTGGCTAATTTTCAAACTGATCTTCACTACCAGACGTGTCTAATGACGCCATGACTACAGATAATAAAGCACTACCCCCTCACAGAAAGTACAAGCGAATACTGGCCACCAGCGTGGCTTCACCTACATATTCAAACATTCTAAGGGATTATTATTGTACCGTGATTTCTCAAAAGCAATGATAATTGGTCGAGGAGGCAGCATGAGAAATGGATGCGGGTAGTCATTGGTTGATTTTTGGGACGTTTCATTTCGTCAGTAGTTTTCTGACATAACAGTAGTGTTGCCATCACGTGATGTAAATATCTGGCTCATACCGTACTTACCTTCCATCTGAAAGTATCCACTGTTTAGTGTACCGCACTGTGTTACATGCGTTCTTGGTCAACTGTTTCGGTACAGAACGCTAAAATCCTTAAAAACAATTATCAAGCATTAATTATGTACACCAGACACCTCTGCAATTGTTGTGTAATAACTGTTTACTCCAACAAAGTATGTGTTAATTAATGCTCAGCTCTTGACAAACAGAAAGACTGTAGTTTTGTGTTCAGGGGAAAAGGCCCACAAGAAAAAATACAAGCGCCTAAGTGGTGCACATAAAGTTAGCGTATATTTTTCAGGCAAACTCTAATTGAGTTGTCAGTTCATAAATACAGAAATGTTCCAACGATACAAGATATATATATATATATATATATATATATATATATATATATATATATATATATATATATATATATATATATATATATATATATATATATATATATATATATATATATATATATATATATATATATATACATATATATATATATATATATATATATATATATATATATATATAT
Source organism: Homarus americanus (assembly GCF_018991925.1). NCBI lineage: Eukaryota > Metazoa > Arthropoda > Malacostraca > Decapoda > Nephropidae > Homarus > Homarus americanus. The sequence goes on from NW_024749779.1 coordinate 3,370,197, forward strand.
ATATATATATATATATATATATATATATATACATATATATATATATATATACATATATATATATACATATACATATATATATACATATATATATATATATATATGATCCTGTACTTCAACACAGCTAAACTAAGATTATACTAATGCGAAACTCCTAACAGTGTAATTGAGAAATTTTGAAGTAAATATAAATATTAAGATGTCAACTGCAATTTGCGAATGGCTCTTCTCCAGTGTACTTTTAGGCTAATGCTAATTCGTTGTTTGTCTCTCACTCCCAGATACCAGAGAAATGTGAAGCAAGTGTCAAAACTCATGCGGGATCAGTTACAGTCTCCTCTGGAACGAGCAGTGTACTGGACCGAGTACGTCATTCGCCACCAAGGGGCGCCCCATCTAAAGTCTCCAGCAGCCCAAATTTCCTGGGTAGAGTTTTTCATGCTAGACGTCCTGACCTTCCTCCTCCTGTGCATTATAGCCATATATCTGACCTTACACAAAATCCTAAGAACCGTGTGTAACCTTTCCTATTATGGTGTTGGTCACTGGAAGGTCAAAATGGAATAAGTACGTAATGAATGCTGTTCTCTGGAATTTCTAAACATTCTTAATGAATAGCATATTAATTTGTGTAATCCTTAATCGCAATGTTTGTGTTGTGATAGGTAAAGATTTAAAAGTTTTAGTTATGTCCTTGGTAAAAAAAAAATATTGGGAAAGGTTAAACTGCAAAAAAGTCTTAATTTTCAATATTTTTGTACGCTTCAATCCCAGTAACTTATACGGGGTGATTGTTCATATATCAGTCAACTCACTCAGAGGTATAGTAACTAAAGCAATCTAAGGTTTACATATCTTGAAAATGCCAATTCTTAGAATCGCAATACGTCTGGGTTTACTGAATACTAACCTGAAATCACCTTTCGGAGGCTTGCTATTCAAAAAGAAAACAAAATCGACTTTTAATACCTTGACAAAAATAATATTTAAAGTGCAGAGTAAGTGCAAGTGTTGGTGGAGTATTGAGAGTACCAGCCTTGAATCAATTAAAATTGTAGTCAAGATTAAGCTCTCGTGTTCATTTACAGGGAGAATCATTGCCCCCGAGTCGCAGTGGATCAGTATTGCAAAGAATTATTTTCTCCTGCTAGTTGTTGTTGTTATAATGTTATTACTGCGCTTCAACAACTTAAGTGTTCAAGTGCATAAAAAGATTAGTAATTATACTATTATTCAACAATCAAAAATTATGAGATAAAACTCTTTGGTTCCTACTCGCTTTTAAAGACCTCTAGTACTTGAAAATAAATTTTTCCTTCATTACTTAAGAAATACGAACTTTTTGTTTGAGTGACGTTTCATGATTTTAGTGTCGATGTTCGTAATCTTGAATAAAATATATATTCACAATATTTTGTTTCTAAACCGCGAGAAAATGCATCATAATACTTTTATGTCCCTCCGTACCTGTCCTCTCCAGTGACAGCTTCAGTATCATGAGAACGTTTGTTTAACTGTGCTTGGATAATATCTAGCCCAAAGTTTACTACTTTTGCTAGTAAGAATTGTTAAAATAACTTATTATTAAAATTTATTACGTAGTTTTGTCACCATTACAACCAGTTCTCTTACACATTTGCAGCTCCTCCTTCACTAGTAGTGTCTTTCCAGATAAACTAAAAATGGCTAAAGTTCACCTTGACTATAAAAAAATATGACGATAAAAGTCATTTCAAGAACTACCACACCATATCAGTCCTTCCAGTTTTGATAAGACACCAGAGAAGCTAGCATACCGTAAACTCAACTCCATTTCCAATGACAATAACATTCTTAATTTTGAGTTTGGTATTGCAAGATGGTCAACTGAGAGCGCCATATCGTCCTTTACCAATGAAATATTGAACTCCTTTGATGACAGCTATTTCACAGTCGGAGAATTCCTGGACATATCAAAAGCCTTTGATACCGTCGGCCACACCATCTTATTGTCACAACCAAAACATTACAGCGTTAGGGGCCAAGCACACAAATGGTTTGTTTCGTATCTGCCTGAAATACTGCATCATATTCACTATAATGAATCAGAACCCTCACCTATTTTGAATGGCGTCCCACAAGGTTCAGTTCTTGGGTCAGTTGTACAGTAGCTCAAAAAACTATATTTACAAAATTGTGTTTGACGATATGATACAACGGACGAATGATTTTGACCACCCTACCGAGACAATAGGATAGTTTATTGACCGACTTACAAAACGAGAGTCCACTCCGGCCCTCTCCTAAAGAATATTTTATTATTTTGCATGTGAAAGTAATCTGCATGACAGTCACATAACTCCTCTTTCCTTGTGAATTATCATAAGTTATGTACAGGCTAATATGATATAAGCTGACCTTGATCCTTGAAAAAACACTAAACAATTTTTTACGAAAGAAAATCTTACCCCCAGATCTGGTCCCGCTGTAATACAATTCTCAGACATAAACGGAGTACTAACTACAGAAACCACATTGAAGCGGGTTCTATAACATTTCGTCTTCGGTTCAGTATAAAAATAATCTATCATAACATAACATAACATGACATAATTTAACCATGGTTCCTTCTGCATAACTAAACTATTTACATTTTAATAATATTTTCAAAAACATTCATAGCGCAAGAATAAACAAAATGAATTATTATCTGTTATTCTGTCATAATCATGTAAATGTTCCCAACTGAACAATATTTAGATTACATTTTATCTATAAACATATAAAATAATTCTAGAGAGATACTTTTTAGTTTCTGTGATTAAGTACAGACTTTGGAATTTATATTGAAATCCTTGTTTTGTTTAGTAGCTATAAGGATAAAATTATGCAAAAAAAAATGAAATGTGTAAAAATTATGTAGTTCAATACACAGAGTACTCCACTGGAAGTGAGGAATGAGATGAGTTGCCATCAACAATGATAAAAAAAGATCTTAAGTCTTCAAGGCTGACGTCAGAGATACACAGACTTGGTGAGTTGTTCACCAAATGTAAGTTGAGATAGTTTTGGAACTGCCTTTTACGCAATCATGAAGTATGAAAAAAAATAGAACGTATTCGAATAAGAAAATTTTACTAAATCCTAAGGAAGTAGTTAGAAAGATAGCAATGGTGTCGGTGTTAATCCCACATAAGGCGATTGTTTTCATTTATTGTACAACGCAGACGGTGAATGGCGGCCATACGACTAAACCGGCTGGTTAATTCAAAGTTAACCAGATTGGTACATTTATATTATTTTGGGTTTTAGTAACGAAACCCAATTGAAGTTTCTGCTTTTATTAAAAAGTATCGTTTATATATTTCCTGAGTGTAGATCAACCGTAATTTCCACTATTTATGAGTGTGAAGAGAGAGGATGGCCGCTATGTAAATAGACCGTTTAATCACGTCCGTTCGATGTAAGATTGTGAGTATGACTCTGAGTAATGACCCATCGAGGGAGAACGGAATAGGTACATCGTCCTCCCTCGAGGGAAGACAGAGCCATCCACTGCGGCTCTCAAATAACGTCTTCCTCTAGTCAAGGATATCAAACTACTGCCCGCTGTGAGTGGCCAGAAAGCCGGCTACAAATGCCTTTACTCAGCATAATATGACACGGTTTCCCTTGGGCACACCCTATCACGTGCACTAAACATGTCACCTCATAGATAGTGGAAAGTTACAGGGGATGACTCAGTATATAAATCAAATGTAATTAACCCATTTATATAATTCTTGTGTTTATGAAACATGGGCCATTACACGACGTAGCCGTTGAATGGCGGTAATCGCTTTACGGGGGATTAATGGCGGCCGTATGACGGAGCCGCTGAATGTTAACAATCGCTTTATGGGGCACTAATGATCTCTCTGCAACACTTGACACACAAAAACTTGAGAAATCACACATGGTATCTTTACTTGCTCCAGTAACAGAACCCCACCAGATGTTCGTAACCTTGTGCCATCACCTTCCAATATCTATGTCCTTCCCGCAATTTGACATTCCCTCCACAAAATGCTCTCCACAACTCACATTAACCTCGCAGAATTCACAACTCACCAGGGCGCACAACACACTCCCCGCCCATCACTCAACTCACAGGTGCAACAGTACACTCACTTTCCACCAATACATATCTCTAAATTTCCAAACACAAATACACAAGACATAACACTTCACCATTTCACATCAACACCCAATACATTACACTTTAAAAGGTCTACAACTTTTTAAAGATCTCTATGTAACACTGATGTCCCTGCCTCTCACTTAACTAGTGAGAGACATTCCCTACTCTTCTGCTACTTTAACATCACCTTCCTGTTCATCAGGTCCCTTCCCTGATGAAACTGGTGTTGAAACCTGGGTGACATTCCTTTGAATGAGTACGCCTCCGCCGACATACTTCTTAACTCTAAACATCAACTCATCGGACGCTGGTTCTGAACAGTCCGCCCTCAACTGTCCGCTTGCGACGGCCATCATGCCTTCAGGCCGCAACAACGCAACTAATCTTCAGAAAGAATGCTTACAATTCTAATACACAAAAATCACTTAAGATAATGCTCAAATGATTAATCACTACAATAAGTGATAATACTTAACGAGACTGTCCTGAGAAAGTTTACTCTAAGGCTTCACAACACTAGTGCTCGGCACATTCTCACTTCACACAATGTCTCAGAGTATCAATGCATTAACACATGTGGTCACAACAATTATCATATTGGCATCAGCACAGGAGTACACCCAAGAAAATTAGCCTGGCAATAATAAAACAATTCATCTAAGTACAGTACTTGTGTAAACATTCTGTAATCTCGTACCAATGACTCACAAGAAAACTTGGGGAGCTTTTGCACAAACTTGGAAAATACTAAGAGTATTTTTCTCCCCAATTTCTGTATCCTAAAACAAGATTTTACTCAACTACAGGTAACTCATTCGTTTCACACATGTTGAAATCACTAGCCATGCAATTGTGACCTTAACAATATCGCGGGGGTTCCTGGGACCGTAGTCCCAGGTGTTACGAGTTGGGGATTAAGAATACAGTTAAAAGTCTACCCAGATCCCAACAGGCAACAACAATAAAAAACAAAGACAATCGGACTATAAAAGGGTAGACAAAGGATGCGAGTTTTTGTTGTGTATAATAAAGTACCAAAAATTCCTTAACAAAATATTCAGCTTTTTATAATTTACCCTTAACCATACTTAACCTAAACATTAACAGTATATACATATTTATACAACATACAACAATTTTGAAGCAAGTGGACGCGGGGAGGCAATATAAGATTACAAATACTTAAGTGCGGAGCTGAGATGGCCGACGAGTAAGGCTGAGTATTGTAGAAGACGGTAGGTAGTCACTGTGCCGTAGGTTTCCAGGATAGGTGATCCTGTGGTCACTTCCCAGAGTGAACTGAACTCTCCTCGAACTGGAGCTGACGAAGAAGACTTTGAGGAGGTGACGCAACAACCAGGATATGGAGTAGGGAAACCCCGGAGTGGTAACTAAGAGTAGTCATACTCGGGTTTCGTCCCTAGATGGCGTTGCTCGTGGTGCTGGGTAGGTAGATCAGGACAATAGATGGCGTGGTTCGTAGTGCTGGGTAGGTAGATCATGACATTTGGTGGCGAGGTTCGTAACACAGGCTAGGAAGTCAGATAAGGTTAGCCTTTGGTTGATTAGGTCAGGTTCTGTTAGTGTCTAGTAAATGTCGCCTCTTTTAGAATATTACTATAATGCCATCATAAGAACATTTGTGGGAAAAATGAACGAAATCGAACAACTCCTTCTGGTGGTAGCGGTATTCTCATACATTACGTAAGGTTCATTGCAAAGTAACAAAGAACAAACAATCGCCCAAACGTCTAATAAGCAGATAAGTGGTAAAGCAATAAACTAAAAACATTAAGACTGATGTACGAGAGTTAACCTGACCAGGTAAGTCACGTTCTCTAACGAGATGGTCTTGGAAAAAGAACTAGACAAACAATAGGTAAACTAAATATTTTTGTTCTCTTGTATAACACAATATATTTAATAAAGCTAATATCTCACTCGCTCTAGTTTTATATATATATATATATATATATATATATATATATATATATATATATATATATATATATATATATATATATATATATATATATATATATATATATATATATATATATATATATATATATATATATATATATATATAATATTTAATATTTATTTATATATATATATTTATATATATATTTATTTATTATATTATATTTATTTATTATATATATATTTATTTATATATATATATATATATATATATATATATATTTATTTATATATATATTTATTTATATATATATATATATATATATATATATATATATATATATATATATATATATATATATATATATATATATATATATATATATATATATATATATATATATATATATATATATATATATATATATATATATATATATATATATATATATATATATATATATGGGAATTTCGAAACAGATCTGATGATTTCAACCTGCATAAATATTCAGAAATATAAAGATTTACTCCTCCAAAACTGTTTTGGGACACAAATCCCTATAACTAATATCCTTAGAGTAATGGTAAGCAATTTATAACTTATTGTACAATTACGTAAAATTTCTTTATCTCAATTCAGTTATTTAATATGAGTATTATGCAAAAGTAAATATAAAATTACATACTTGTTTATAAAACGTACCGAAATCAAATAATTCTTTTGAAAGACACGAAATTTTTCACTCTAAACAACATTGATCCAAATGAAATCCTTTTTTAAACTTTTTGTCTTGTCCTCCGGGACAAAATTTTTGACCAGTAAAGTTGAAGCAATAATATTGGACAAAAATCCTCCAAAACTAATTAATTGTCTGAGAAAATCTTCAAAAATATTCTATTTAGATCCGCCCAGTTTTGTGTAAATTAGAAATGGTAAAGTATTTTTTTTCCTAAAGAATCTGTAGTAGGTATTTTTTATCCTAAAGAAATTGGTACTATATTCTTTGTCCAAAATTAACTATTGATCGTATTACTTGTCCAAGATCCTACGGTAATTTTCAAATTATCATAAGAGAATTGCTTCATTATCCATGCCCAACAATTTTATATTTCGTGAACTGATTATTTTGTCCCGAAGGACAAGCCAAAACATCAACCATAAAATGGATTTCTTTAGGATCAATCGAAGTGGAATCCTGAGTTTATTTCAATCCTATTATTTTATTTTTCTTTAAATATGAGTAGTAGATTCTTATGCTACCATTTTCTTATTATTTATTATTTCTAAAATGTAACATAAAACATTTTAAGACCAATAAAAATAAAAAATTATAAAACAGTATACGTAATTAAAACAACTTATTTCTATAAATAATATGCATGTGATATTATTTTCAAGTTATGTTCATTGACACTTGAGAACTAATACATGACACTTCAAGACTGACTTCTATTTCTTATAGAGTCGAGACGAAGGTTTAGATTTGTCTTCATCCGATTTTATAACACTAATGCATCCTTGGCCAAGCAGGCTAGTGATGTGTTCAGAGATCTGTATAAATTTGTTAATTTCTTTCTCCAAAGTCATCACATTCAATACGCAAACCCTCTGCTCAGGCATGCTTCATCTTTCCTCAGTGTTGACGTAAAAGCTAAAGGCATTGATTCGTTAACAAAACAAAATTATATAGATTTAATTTCTATAAAAATATGTAGACTGAAGATAAAAATATATAAATATATATACGTTTGTATTTCAATTTCATAATTAAAACTTTAGCCCCGATATCGAAGACTTTTTAATAAATACTGATAACGCTGTTTATATTTGTTATGCCAGCTGCGTTATTTATGTGTTTCGTTTAAAATAATGTAACATTTTGAACATGTTAAGTTTAAAACCTGCAAATCAGAGAAGTGGACGTGTAGATTTTTTTCTTTGACCTTTGTAGGAAAAACATTAACGAGTCAAAAATTATTTCTATTGTGATATCTATAGTTACCGATATGCAAATTTTTGAATAACATATAATTATAATGCGCTTAACAGTAAAACTATTTATATTTATAAAATTAGCCTCACATTCAGAGTGTTTCAGTTTCTATCTTTAAAGAAGAAAACGAGTGACTACTGATTTAGGGAGTAACTAATATTATTGTTTTTAGAGGGCAAAAATTGCATTAATTAGATAATAAATAGATAAATAATTTTAAATTTTAATAACTAAAACTGGTTATCGCATCATACCCACCGAGCGTTATGTTCCGAAACCCGTGATGAAGAATACAGATTAAGGTCCTCTTCAGTTACAGTGAAGCTTGGTGGTTCGAGTGAACCACCAAAATTAGTCTCTGTTTATCAGAGATTGCCTCGACAAACCCTTTACACCACCTGAACATATGATTAATAATAATATTTAGTTATATAATACACAGTAATACAGGTGAATTTTTAGTCATGCACTGGTCTTTCTCTCGCTGTTATTAATATTTATTTCGCAATGTTTAGACAATTCTAAGACATTTTTCTTCTGTGATATAGCCATCGGAAATTAAGGATAACCGAGATATTAATTTTTCTATATTAATCCTTTCGCTCAGTTACAAGTGTCGCCATGTCTTGTTTACATCTGGCGGAGGAGGTCTGTGACACCCGCTCGGCTTCGCTCTAGAACTCCGTCTTCCCTTCTTAAGCGTCTACAGAGCATGTGTGTGTGTGTGTGGAGGGGGTGGGGGGGTGTAATAATTTCTTATTAGCTATAGCGATAGGAGACTTATTATTGGGCAACAATTTTTTGTCTTAGCCAATGAACAATGCGTGGATGCGTCAGGAGCGGAGATTATAATTTTCGGTACCAGATATGGCTGAACAGAAGGAAGAGATGTGCTGATATTGTGGTATAGATTATTTTACATCAATTGCCGATTTTCATCAGCAAATTAGCGAAGCAATTTTTTTTTTTTTTTTAGAAAAGACTGCGTATTAGTAATAATCAATGTACACTACGTGAAGACCAACACATTTGGCGGTGTCACCAGTTTTCTTCATCCGAACAGAAACGGAAGAGGTGCAACCCTGGTTAGGTTAAGTTTTGTTAGGTTAAACGATTCATTTTCGTTTTCTCCCCCACCCAAAAATCGGGCCTTCCAGGGGTCCGGCGGCTGTTAGGGCACCCACTGTAGATAACCTCTAGTGATGTCGCGCCACTCACGCTGGTTAACCCTCGTAAATCATGAGTGGCATATTATTTACAGATAACTAAGAATCACACTTTGAGGAATATGTAATCGCTCTTACATTGATTGCATTGCTAAGTATCGGTAAAGAGACTATTTTTGGTGGTTCAGACTCGAACCTTGAAGTTTACACTGGTATTGTCAAGAAATATTTACTTAAATTTATCATGCGTTTTCAGAGCATAAGGAATGGTGAGTGTAACGCCACTTTCTTCTTTGACTACTGCACAGACAGTAGTGCAGATACAAAAACAATGACAAACAGTAAGTCTATTTTACTTAGAACTGCCCGGGACTGATCCCATGACGCAGTAGTACGAGTGCGAGGCAATGGTGCTACAGCTCAACATCAACCCTTAGATAGATAGGAAACGCACAATGGTTATGTATGGACTTGTTCAAACCAAGGTTTGTTTACATTGGGAGTTGGAAACTTCCCTCTGCAGCTCAAAGGGGAAAAATTTTCCTGGGGATTCCGAAGCATCCTTATCAGAGGAAGAATCAGAATGTATGGGACCACAAATATGTCCTGTCTCACAAAATCAAATTGAGACAGAGTTCCTACCTACCGTGCAATTGCAGATATTCAACTCCATAATTTATCAAGAAATTACCACGTTGCCAGTAATTCAATGTTGGTAAATACTGCATCGCCAAGAAAAGTGCCCATATGACTCCGCCTTAAGTAAATTCAAAGTCGTTTTCATCTTGCTCTCAGTCCCAGATATTTTTTTTTCATATTCGCCCAGCGCAGTGTAAGAGGCTATTGAATCATTAATTCCGAACTGTTTCAGTTATCCACAGAAACTTTAAAAATCTAAAATGACTCGGTTGTGGCAACATCCTTTGAAATCGTCAAGGAAAACGCCTAACACTTTCACGGAAATTACCAACTAAAATAGGTTTTCTTGTGTTTTTCATGGTGTCCCATTTCTGTCGAAATTGAGCAATTATGGAGCTATAACCCACCCACCCCCACTACCTATAATTTGGCCTAGAAAAAAAAAATACCACTTCAAATCCGAATCTAATCTAACCTTACCTTGTCGATTTTGCGTCATTTCCTTCAATAGCAAACGTGTTTATCTTCACGATAATGGCAGTCTGTACCACACTTGGGACACTTTAGAGAAGTATGCAGAACACTATGGGCCTTGAAAATGTCAAATGCAGCGGCATTATTTAAAAAAAACACTTTGAATGGTTTGCCATTCGGACTGAGAGAACCCTTCACGCACGGGAGACATCTTGCGACTGACCTAATGATCAGTGACCAAAGTGATCAATTCATATTCTAAAGTTCGGGCATGCGCAGATGTATCACATGACAGTGTGGCTTCCGCTGATTGGTGGGACAATCACGCGAGTAATAAGTCAACAATAACTCTCAATTATTGAATACTGGAAATTAGTAATTATCAATTTGCAAATCAGTAAATTATCAATAATCTTAATGGAATGCATGCTTATGGATCTCAGTTGAGGACACACAAAAATATATTATAACAAAGTTTATTATTTAGAGGCGCCCATCTGTGAAGACAACTATTGACCAATTATACCCGGTGGGTGCTCAGTATAGGTTTACCATTTAAGGGGATTCAGGCATACGTCAAATTTACCACTGAATATTTAGGTAATCTTCCAAACATACCGAATATGAAATTCATCTTAGTGTTTACATTAAGTCCTTGGTAGACAAGGAGGCAGCGTAGCCGGCACTGCACTCGAACGCCTTCTTTTCTACTTTTATTTGTCATGTACTTACAGCTGGGTGGGTGTCAGTGTGCGGGATTAATACTAACAACCCCCAAGAACAGGAAGTAAGCGTAATATACCCAAGGACCCGGAACTATAATAGATTCATCGTCAGATGCCACTTCTTGAAAACATATAACCTTGAGAGCTTTACAAAGTAGTACCGTGATTTTACTAAAGTGTCACCAAGTAAATCCTACCAATCGAGCTTCCGGGGACAGTGTAGGACACCCACCCAGTTCCGCTTGCGTGTAGACAGGAGGAAGCAAGACTGTTCTAATTCTGATATGAGAGTTGAACAGTGACACGTGTATCTTTAATGCACAAACAGGGAAGGTATGTCGGGCGGGTGGACCAGCATTTTAGCTTAAGGTCGGCGTATGTAATATTCCTACAAATCTATTAAAAAAAAATGTCTGGCAATATTCTATATAAGAAACACAAATGGATTTTGAATATATCGAGACTATGATCGCTTCAGAAGATGTGACCTGGTCCTCTAATATTCCAACTTATTTAATTATGTAATAATGATTGAAGGTTCCAAGTGTTCCCTGAAGAATGCAGTGATGGGTAGGGAAACACCGGGTAACACT
>NW_024749779.1:3386969-3411969 GCF_018991925.1 Homarus americanus
TACCCTTTCTCCTCTTTCCTCATCTATTCTCCTCCTTCCCAATCAATCCCCCTTTCTCCCCTCCTCCTGTCAACCCCCCCTCCTCCTGTAAACCCCCTCCCTCCTACCTACAGTATGTCTGGTGGTAGTTTCTACCTACTCAGAACTAGATGAAGTGCTTTATGTTATTTATTATTATTTTGTTATTATTATTTGTAATTTTTATTTATTTTTGTTGTTGTTATTTTTGTAATGTTATTGTTATTTTGTTATTGTTGTAATGTTATTGTTATTTTGTTATTGTTTGTGATTTTTGTTATTTTATGAATACATGTATATAGATCATATATAAAGACACTATACATACTGAAAGAGAGAGTCATCATTGAACAGAACACATCACAACAAAAATAGTTGTATCAAAAGCTGACACACAAAGGAACACAGATTGCTTTTAAGGTGTTTCATGCATATTCTTGAGCAGGGAGAGTGTGTGTGTGTGTGGTGTGTGTGTGTGTGGTGTGTGTGTGTGTGTGTGTGGGTGTGTGTGTGTGTGTGTGTGTGTGGGTGTGTGTGTGACAAGGTTGGGGTAGAGTGCTCTCTCGCCTTTGTGATCCAACAAAGAAAAAGTTGTATGGACAGTTGATGATTGAAGGGTGGAAGAGGCGATTGACAAATATGAGAAAGGCAGAGAGAGAGAGAGAGAGATGAATGAACTGTGTGAAGTGGGGAGATGGTATACCAGATAGATCAGGGGAGGAATATGGAGTGGGCTTCACTGTGTCTAGGGGTTTAGGGACAAATGGTGGACTGTTGATATGGGGAGTTTATTTATACTCTCTCTCCTCTCTCTCTCTCTCTCCTCTCTCTCTCAGTAGGCACTTGTACTTAAAAACGCACTGAAACACCATTGATACGAAGTCTAAAGCCACGTTACTGAGAAATGACTGAGAAACAATAGCATATCTACTGAGACTCATCACTGAAAGAAACATCGACTAAGACTTACTCTGAAGGCTAAGACATCTCTTAAGAGACATATCTGCAAGGTCCATTACTAGAAATACCAGTGAGACATTTCTGCAGAGAGAATAATAACCTTAGGCTTGAGGGGCGTAGAAAAGGAGTGTGTGGAGGTCAATAAGGGAGGAGTGAGGTGAGGTGGTGATTAAACTGTGGAGTAAGAGAACTGCCTCGGGCGTGATGGAAGTGATTGTTGGAGATGGTATGGTAAGAGGAGATGGTGATGGTGAGGAGGAGATGGTGAGTAGTGAGGGAGAGATGGTGGTGAGAGAAGAGGAGATGGTGATGGTGAGATGGTGAGTGAGGGAGGGTGAGGAGATGGTGGTGGTGGTGAGGGAGGAGATGAGTGGTGAGAGGAGGAGATGGTGGTGGTGAGGAAGAGATGGTCGGTGAGGAAGGTGGTGGAGGGGGGAGGATATAGTGGTCAGAGAATAGTGGTGAGAAAGGTAGATAGTAGTGAGAAAATAGTGTTGAAATGAGTGTGAGAAGTGGTGAAGATAGGGAGATGGTGTGAGAAGGAGAGAATGAAACTCTGAGAATGATGAGCATGTGGATGAGAAGGTGTGACACAGTACAGGCCCACAGTACCAGGAAGATGCAGGGCCACACAGTACAGGGCCACACAGTACGGAGCCACACAGTGCAGGGCCACACAGTACAGGGCCACAGTACAGAAACCCATGCACAGGGACCACACACATGAGACCACACAGTACCAGGACCCATGCACAGGGACCCACACACACATAAGGCCACACAGTACAGGGCCATACACAGGGACCACACACATAGGCCACAGTACAGAGACCATACACCAACAGCTCTCCACCCTGGAATGCCATCCCTCAGTGACCTCCACCACCAAGCACTGGAAGAGTTTGTTTGAGGTGTGGACCATACCCTCGTCTCCGCCACCTCCTGCCACCTGCAGCCCCCACCCACCTCGCGCAGTCGCCACTACAACAAAATTCAGCCCACAAGAGCCCGCACCATGAATATAAGAACAGCACCATCCATCTATTGTTAAAATAATAAACAACTCTGATTTATGTACTGTACAGCCCTGTAAATGTTTCCAATGCATATTATATCATTATGTCTAAATCAAATGTAAGTCTGTATATTTTCCCAGCCACCGACTGCAACTCTATTAATAAACCGTTTATTATTATTATTATTACACACACACACACACACGATCTGACACGCAGCTGTCTTACCCTGTGTGTGTGTGTGTGCACTGTGTGTGTCTGTCTGTCTATCTGTCACTGTCTGTCTGTCTGTCTGTCACCTGTCTGTCTGTCTGTCTGTCTGTCTGTCTCTGTCTGTCTGTCTGTATCACTCCTTTAATAATTCCTAATTTTAACAAGATTCTCTCTAAACTATCCATTCTATCCTGTCTATCCTCCACTATCCATCTGGCTAGTACCTGGCGTATATCTGGCCACTACTGTCTCCTTCCATGTAATTCGTTCCTTATCCGGCTTTAAATCGTACCATATCCGGCTCATTGTGTCTGCTGCTCTGATTCGTTTCTTATCCCTTACTATGTTATCCATTAAGCGGCCCATATCCGGCTTACTGTATCTGGTATCCCTTAATACCTTTCATATCCGGCTTACTGGCTCCTATCCTTTAATGTCCATTATCCGGTCGCCGTTCCCATAATCGGCCTCTACTCCTCATAATCGCTTCTACTCTCTCTATCGGCCTCACTCCCTCATAATCGGCCTCCTACTCCACTCATAATCGGCCTCCACTCCCCTCACAATCGGCCTCTTTCTCCTCACTAATCGGCCTCTACTCCCTCATAATCGGCCTCTCCCCTCATAATCGACCTCTACTCCCTCATAATCGACCTCATCTTCCTCCAGTCATTATCTCACTTCCAGCCGCCGTTGTTGCTCATCTGCTCCTCTTACCCCTCAGGCCAGGTCAGGTCAGGTCAGGTCAGGTCACGTCCAGGTCAGGTCAGGTCAGAGTCGCTTACTAGTACACCCATCTTGTCTTTGTCTATGTCTATCAATCTATCTATCTATCCTGTCTATCTATCTATCTATCTGTCTTTGTCTTTGTGGTGTCCAAGTTTTTCTCGCTCTTATTTTCTTCGTTCTCTCTCTCTCTCTCTCTCTCTCTCTCTCTCTCTCTCTCTCTCTCTCTCTCTTACGTCCCCTCAGAGTCTGGCCATCTCTTGATGCTTCTTCCTCTTACAGGGTCACGGCTGTCTGTGGCTGGAGTGCTTCCTCTCCACTGAGTCATGGTTGTCTATACATAAATTAATCCCCACCTCAGATTAGGTCATCGTGATTCCTCCCTCCCACCTCTCTCCCTAACTCCCCTCCTTTTCCCTTCCCGTCCACCCCCACTCCCCTTCCGTCCCTCCCCCTCTCTAACTCCCTCCTTTCCGTTCCCTCCTCCCCTCCCCACTCCTCTTCCTCCTCCCCTCTCTCCCTAACTCCTGCCGTCCCTCCCTAACTCCCTTCCCTCCTCCTCCTCCCTTCCTCCCTCCCCAACTCCCTCGGTCTTGGTCAAGGTTGTGTTATAGTGACAATAATCTCCAGACACCTGGCCTGTAAATCCTCCTCCTTATATCTCCCCCAGTCAGAATGTGGTGCATAGGCATCTAACCCTCAGTTGGGTCAGCTTGTTTAAGCTTTGAAGTTAATTCTAAGGAATTAGGTTAGGTTGTCCTGGGTGATAATCCCCTCAACTTCCCTCCAGATCAGGTCTTTGATAATCTTCCCTCTTAGTGTGTCCCTCTTAGCGTCCCCTCAGGTCAGGGGCGAGGTCGTCTTCCCTCTGGTCAAAGACTTGGTTAATCTTATATGATATCGCCTCTTAATTCCCCTTGGGTTATGCTCAGCGTGTCTGGTTAGATATTCCCCTCTTGGTTCCCTCTTAAATGTAAGTCGTGGTTGTCTCCCCCCTTTTCCTCCCTCAGATCCTTGCATGGTTCTCCCTCACTACCCTCCAGATCATGGCATGGTTGTCTCCCCTCCTCCCCTCAGATGATGGCATCAGTGTCTCCTCTCCTCCCCTCAGTTCATGGTTGTCTCCCTCCTCCCTCAGATGATGGCGTCAGTGTCTCCCCTCTCCTCCCCTCAGATCATGGCATGGTTTGTCTCCTCACTCCCCTCAGATGATGGCGTCCGGTGTCCCCTCTCCCCTCAGATCCTTGCATGGTTGTCTCCCTTACTCCCCTCAGATGATAGCGTCAGTGTCCTCTCTCCCCTCAGATCATAGCATGGTGTCTCCTCCCTCCCCTCAGATACATAGCGTCGGTGTGCCCTCTCCCCCTCAGATCCTTGGCATGGTTGTCTCCTCCTCCTCAGATGATGGTCGGTGTCTCCCCTCTCTCCCCTCAGATCATTGGTGGTTGTCTCCCTTCCTCCTCAGATCTTGGCATGGTTGTCTCCCCTCTCACTCCCCTCAGATGATGGCGTCAGTGTCTCCCTCCCCTCAGATGATGGCGTCGGTGTCCTCCTCCTCCTCAGATCCTTGCATGGTCTCCCTTACTCCCTCAGATAATGGCGTCAGTGTCTCCCTCTCTCCCCTCAGATCATGGCAGTTCTCCTTACTCCCCTCAGATCAGCTTGGTTATCTCCCCTCCTCCCCTCAGATGATAGCGTCAGTGTCTCCCCTCCCCCCACCCCCTCCCCTCAGATCATAGCGTCAGTGTCTCCCCTCTCCTCCCCTCAGATCTTGTCGTGTCTCCCCTCACTCCCCTCAGGTCATGGCATGTCTCCCCTCACCCCACATCCCCTCCTCCCCTCAGACGTTGTCTCCCCTCCTCCTCAGACATGGCATGGTTGTCTCCCTCCTCCTCAGATGATGGCTCAGTGTCTCCCCTCCTCCTCAGTCCCAGCAGTTGTCTCCCTCCCCCCTCAGATCATGGCTTCCCCACTCCTCAGATGATGGCGTCGGTGTCTCCTCACTCCCCTCCAGATCATGGCTGGTGTCTCCTCCTCTCAGATAGTGGCGTCGGTGTCTCCTCCTCTCAGATCCATGGTATCTCCCCTCCCCTCAGATTGCGTCGTGTCTCCCTCTCTCCTCAGATCATGGTTGTCTCCCTCACCCCCTCACTGTTTCTCCTCCTCCCTCAGATGATGGCGTCAGTGTCTCCTCCACTCCCCCTCAGATCATGGCATGGTTGTCTCCCCTCACTCCCCTCCAGATCCTTGCGTGGTTTCTCCCTCCTCCCTCAGATCATGGCGTCAGTGTCTCCCCTCTCCTCCCCTCAGATCCTTGCTTAGTTTCTCTCCTCACTCCCCTCAGATCAGGCATGGTTCTCTCCTCACTCCCCTCCAGATCATGGCGTCGTGTCTCCCTCACTCCCTCAGATGATAGCGTCAGTGTCTCCCCTCACTCCCTCAGATCATTGTGGTTGTCTCCCCCTCACTCCTCAGATCATGGCGTCGGTGTCTCCTCACTCCTCAGATCATGGCATGGTTGTCTCCCCTCTCCTCCCCTCAGATCCTGCATGTTCTCTCCCTCACTCCCTCAGTCCATGCAGTTGTCTCCCCTCACTCCCCTCAGATGATGGCGTCGTGTCTCCCTCCCCTCAGATCCTTGCGTGGTGTCTCCCCTCCTCCCTCAGATCATGGCATGGTTGTCTCCCTCCTCCCCTCAGTCATGGCATCGTTGTCTCCCTCCTCCCTCAGATCATGTTTGTCTCCCCTCACTCCCCTCAGATCCTGGCATGGTTGTCTCCCTCTCCTCCCCATGTCTCCCTCCTCCTCCAGATCATGGCGTCAGTGTCTCCCCTCACTCCCCTCAGATCATGGCGTCGTGTCTCCCTCACTCCCCTCCGTCATGGCATGGTTGTCTCCCTCACTCCCTCAGATGATGGTCGTGTCTCCCCTCCCCTCGATCATGCATGGTCTCCCCTCCTCCCTCATGATGCTCAGTGTCTCCCCTCACTCCCCTCCAGATCCAGGCATGGTTGTCCTCACTCCCTCAGATGATGCGTCGTGTCTCCCCTCACTCCCCTCAGATCCTTGGCATGGTTATCTCCCCTCCTCCCCTCAGTCATGGTGTATCTCCCTCACTCCTCAGATGATGGCGTCGGTGTCTCCCTCACTCCCTCAGATCATGGCATGGTTGCTCCCCTCACTCCCCTCAGATCATGGCGTGTGTCTCCCTCACTCCTCCAGATCGCCTAGCATGGTTGTCTCCCCTCACTCCCCTCAGTGCGTCAGTGTCCCCCTCACTCCCTCAGATCATGGCATGGTTGTCTCCCCTCTCCCCTCAGATCATGGCATGGTTATCTCCTCCCTCCCCTCAGATCATGGTCGGTGTCTCCTCACTCCTCAGATCATGCATGGTTGTCCTCACTCCCTCAGATCCATGGCATGGTTGTCTCCCTCCTCCCCTCAGACATTAGCGTCGTGTCTCCCCTCACTCCCCTCAGATATGGCTCAGTGTCTCCCCCTCTCCCTCCCTCAGATCATGGCATGGTTATCTCCCCTCACTCCCCTCAGATCATGGCAGTTGTCTCCCCTCCCTCCCCTCAGATCACTGGTATGGCTGTCTCCCCTCACTCCCCTCAGATCATGGCATGGTTATCTCCCTCACTCCCCTCAGATCATGGCATGGTTGTCTCCCTCCCTCCCCTCAGATCTTGGCATGGTTATCTCCCCTCACTCCCCTCAGATCATGGCATGGTTGTCTCCCTCACTCCCTCAGATCATGGCATTGTTGTCTCCCACTCCCCTCAGATCATGGCATGGCTATCTCCCCTCCTCCCTCAGATCATGGTATGGTTGTCTCCCCTCACTATCCTCAGATCATGGCATGTTATCTCCCTCACTCCCTCAGATGATGCATGTCGGTGTCTCCCCCTCCTCCCCTCAGATCATGGCATTTGTCTCCCCTCACTCCCTCAGATCATGGCATGGTTGTCTCCCCTCACTCCCCAGATCATGGCATGGTTCTCTCCCCTCACTCCTCTGATGATGGCTGTCGGTGTCTCCCTCTCCTCCCCAGATCATGGCATGGTTATCTCCCCCTCACTCCCCTAGATCATGGCATGGTTGTCTCCCCTCACTCCCTCAGATCATGGCATGGTTATTCCCCTCACTCCCCTCAGATCATGGCATGGCTTGTCTCCCCTCACTCCTCAGATCATGGCATGGTTGTCTCCCCTCACTCCCTCAGATCATGGCATGGTTGTCTCCCCTCACTCCCTCAGATCCTGTATGGCTGTCTCCCCTTACTATCCTCAGATCATGGCATGGTTATCTCCTCACTCCCCAGATCATGGCATGGTTATCTCCCTCCCCTCAGATCATGTATGGTTATCTCCTACTCATCCTCAGATCATGGCATGGTTATCTCCCCTCACTCCTCAGATTGCTTCTCTCCCTCCCTCAGATCATGGCATGGTTATCTCCCTCACTCCCTCAGATCATGGCATGGTTATCTCCTCTCCTCCCTCAGATCATGGCATGGTTATCTCCCCCACTCCCTCAGATCATTGGTATGGCTGTCTCCCCTTACTATCCTCAGATCATGGCATGGTTATCTCCCCTCCTCCCCTCAGATCATGGCATCATCTCCTCTCACTCCCCAGATCATGGTATGGCTGTCTCCCCACTATCCTCAGATCATGGCATGGTTATCTCCTCACTCCCTAGATGATGGCGTCGGTGTCTCCCTCTCCTCCCTCAGATCATGTATGGTTGTCTCTTACTATCCTCAGATCATGGCATGGTTATCTCCTCACTCCTGATGATGGCGTCGGTGTCTCCCCTCTCCTCCCCTCAGATCATGGCATGGTGCCCCCCTCCTCCCCTCAGATCATGGCATGGTTATCTCCCCCCTCCCCTCAGATCATGGCTATGTCTCCCCACCTCCTCAGATCATGGTTATCTCCCTCCTCCCCTCAGATCATGGCATGGTTGTCTCCCCTTACTATCCTCAGATCATGGCATGGTTATCTCCCTCTCCTCCCCTCAGATCATGGCATTGTTATCTCCCTCCTCCTCCCCTCAGATCATGGCATGGTTATCTCCCCTCACTCCCCTCAGATCATGGCATGGCTGTCTCCCTCACTATCCTCAGATCATGGCATGGTTATCTCCCTCTCCCTCCCTCAGATCATGGTATGGCTGTCTCCCTTACTATCCTCAGATCATGGCATGGTTATCTCCCCTCTCCTCCCCTCAGACTGCATGGTTGTCTCCCCTCTCCTCCCCTCAGATCATGGCATGGTTATCTCCCCCACTCCCTCAGATCATGGCATGGTTATCTCCCCTCCTCCCTCAGATCATGGCATATTGTCTCCTTACTATCCCCAGATCATGGCATGGTTATCTCCCTCCTCCTCAGATCATGGCATGGTTATTCCCCTCACTCCCTCAGATGATGGCGTCGGTGTCTCCCTCTCCCCTCCAGATCATTGCATGGTTATCTCCCTCACTCCCTCAGATCATGGCATGGTTATCTCCTCACTCCCTCAGATCATGGCATGGTTGTCTCCCCTCACCCCCAGATGATGGTGCTGGCTCCCCCCCACTCCCTCAGATCATGGCATGGCTATCTCCCTCTCCTCCCTCAGATCATGCATGGTTATCTCCCCTCACTCCCTCAGATGATGGCGTCGGTGTTCCCCTCTCCTCCCCTCAGATCATGGTGGTTGTCTCCTCACTTCCCCAAATCATGGCATGGTTATCTCCTTACTCTCCTCAGATCATGGCATGGTTATCTCCCTCACTCCCCTCAGATGATGGCATGGTTGCTCCCCTCACTCCCCTCAGATCATGGCATGGTTATCTCCCCTCACTCCCTCAGATCATGGCATGGTTATCTCCCTCACTCCCTCAGATGATGGCATGGTTATCTCCTCACTCCCCTCAGATCATGGCATGGTTATCTCCCTCACCCTCAGATCATGGCATGGTTGTTCCCCACCCCCTCAGATCATGGCATGGTTATCTCCCTCACTCCCCTCAGATCATGGCATGGCTGTCTCCCTCCTCCTCAGATCATGGCATGGTTATCTCCCTCACTCCCTCAGATCATGGCATGGTTATCTCCCCTCCTCCCTCAGATCATGGCATGGTTATCTCCCCTCACTCCCTCAGATCATGGCATGGTTGTCTCCCCCCTACTTCCCTCAGATCATGGCATGGTTGTCTCCCCTCACTCCCCAGATGATGGCGCATGGTGTCTCCCCTCTCCCTCCCCTCAGATCATGGCATGGTTGTCTCCCTCCTCCTCAGATGATGGCGTCGGTGTCTCCCCTCTCCTCCCCTCAGATCATGGCATGGTTATCTCCCCTCACTCCCCTCAGATCATGGCATGGTTGTCTCCCCCTCACTCCCTCAGATCATGGCGTCGGTGTCTCCTCCCTCCCTCAGATCATGGCATGGTTATCTCCCTCACTCCCCTCAGATCATGGCATGTTATTCCCCTCACCCCTCAGATCATGGCATTGTTATCTCCCTCCTCCCCAGATCATGGTATGCTGTTCCCCTTACTATCCTCAGATCATGGCATGGTTGTCCCCTCCTCCCCTCAGATGATGGCGTGTGCTCCCTCTCCCCTCAGATCTGGCATTTTCCCTCACTCCCCCTCAGATGATGGCGTCGGTGTCTCCCCTCTCCTCCCCTCAGATCATGGCATGGTTATCTCCCCTCTCCTCCCCTCAGATCATGGCATGGTTATCTCCCCCTCTCCCCTCAGATCATGGCAGTTGCTCCTCCCCTCCTCCCCTCAGATCATGGTATGGCTGTCTCCCTTACTATCCTCAGATCATGGCATGGTTATCTCCCCTCCTCCCTCAGATCATGGCGGTTATCTCCCCTCCCCTCCCTCAGATCATGGTATGGCTGTCTCCCCTTACTATCCTCAGATCATGGCATGGTTGTCTCCCCTCACTCCCCTCAGATGATGGCGTCAGTGTCTCCCTCTCCCCTCACAGATCATGGCATGGTTATCTCCCCTCACTCCCCTCAGATGATGGCGTCAGTGTCTCCCCCTCTCCTCCCCTCAGATCATGGCATGGTTATCTCCCCTCACTCCCCTCAGATCATGGTATGGCTGTCTCCCTTACTATCCTCAGATCATGGCATGGTTATCTCCCCTCCTCCCCTCAGATCATGGTATGTTGTCTCCCTTACTATCCTCAGATCATGTGGTTATCTCCCCTCACTCCCTCAGATGATGGCGTCGGTGTCTCCCTCTCTACTCCCCTCAGATCATGGTTATCTCCCCTCTCTCCCCTCAGATCATGGCATGGTTGTCTCCCTCACTCCCCTCAGATCATGGCATGGCTGTCTCCTCACTCCTCAGATCATGGTATGGCTGTCTCCCTTCTATCCTCAGATCATGTGGTTATCTCCCTTACTATCCTCAGATCATGGCATGGTTATCTCCCCTCACTCCCCCTCAGATCATGGTATGGCTGTCTCCCTTACTATCCTCAGATCATGGTTATCTCCTCCTCCCCTCAGATCATGGCATGGTTATCTCCCCTCACTCCCCTCAGATCATGGTATGGCTGTCTCCCCTTACTATCCTCAGATCTGGCATGGTTATCTCCCCTCACTCCCTCAGATCATGGCATGGTTATCTCCCCTCTCCTCCCCTCAGATCATGGTATGGTTATCTCCCTTACTATCCTCAGATCATGGCATGGTTATCTCCCCTCACTCCCTCAGATGATGGCGTCGGTGTCTCCCCTCTCCTCCCCTCAGATCAAATATATTGACAGTCATACAGGCTGTTCACATAGCATTATCTTGTACCGTCTATGTTGTTTTGTTCCAATGTTTCAGAACCTAATAAAACCATCAGCTGGTAGAGTAAAGTCTTTAAAACTCTGCTAGGGAGGTCAGGTCAGGTCAGGTTAGATTAGGTTTGGTTGGGTTTTGGTTGAGTTAGGTTAGGTTAGGTTAGGTTAGGTTAGGTTAGGTTTGGTTTGGTTAGGTTAGGTTTGGTCAGGTTAGGTTTGGTTAGGTTAGGTCAGGTTAGGTTTGGTCAGGTCAGGTCAGGTTTGGTCAGGTCAGGTCAGGTTAGGTTAGGATTGATCGGCGTTTGAAGAATGTTTCGATAAAGTTAGCATCTGTCCCCGTTTCTATAATTAAATACAATGTTATTACCTATATTATCAACACCTGGTGATATTAATTATTATATCATTTATTATAATAAAGTATCATCCATATATACTGTAGTACACCAACATTTATCAACAACACACTGAAGAAACGTCTCACTGAATGTCATCGTAAGTTGATGATTCCTCAGCAGGTATATACATTATAACATGGTAAAAGTATACATAGGGTTAACCTGCGTGGTACTCTGTTAGTGGAGTCTGACCTTGCCAAATACACCTGTAGATAACTAGTGTTAATTACATCACCTTGGGACTAATTAGCATTTGAGTAACACGAATCACTTTCATGTCTAACACTCTCAAAGTGCTAACTGCTCATTAAACTCTATGTCACCTGTATGTTTATAATATAGAGAAAACTACAAAATGACTAACTGAGGCTGTGGTTGTCACCTCTTAACTGCCCTCAGGTAAAGGCGCGTTGTTTCACCAGATATGCCCCTTCTTAGCTCCTCTTAGCTCCCTTCTTGGCTCCCTCTTAGCTCCCCTCTTGGCTCCCTTCTTAGCCCCTTCTTAGCTCCCCTCCTTGTCCTTCTTAGCTCCCCTCTTGGCTCCTCTTAGCTCCCCTTCTTTGGCTCCCTCTTAGCTCCCTCTTGGCTCCCTCTTCTAGGCCTGGCCGAGGCAAGGGCAGGCACTTGGGTTTAATCAATCCATCCTTGCCCCTCATGAGTATCTCTCTCCTATTTCTTTTCACCCTCTGTCTCCTCCCTGTCTCCTCCCTGACTCATGCAGCTACCACCGCAGGGAAGGGGAGGTGGGTTAGTGAGGAGGAGAAAAATACCCTGCCCGAGGAAGGGGTGGTGGAGGAAGGTTGTACAAATTGCGTCTCTAGTGTAGAATCATCTCTCTCTCTCTCTCTCTCTCTCTCTCTCTCTCTCTCTCTCTCTCTCTCTCTCTCTCTCCCCCCCCCCCCCCCTCTCCCCTCTCTTTTTCTCTTTCCTCCTTAAATATCCTCTCATCTTCCCTCTCCCTGTCTTTCACACATCTTCTTCCTCCTTCCCTCTCTCCTCCTTCTCACTCCCATGCTTCTTCCTCTCTTTATGTCATTTCACTCTCTCTCCTCCTCCTCCCCTCCTCTCCACTAATTTGTTCTCTCCCAAGCTTCCCTCTTCCTCCCGTGTTCTCTCTCCTCCCCTTACCTATCCTCTTTTGTTCTTCATCATCCTTATCTCCTTTTTCAGTCCTTCCCTTCCTCTCCCCGTCTCCACACCTCTTCCTTTTCCTTCTCTTCTCACCTCTTCCTTTTTCTTTTCCTCCCCACCCCTATTGCTCCTTCTTAACACTCCCATTCTCTTTTTCCACCACCCCCCTACAACCACCCCTACATCCACCCCCATCCACCCCCTACATCCACCCCTACCACCACCCCCCACCACCACCACCACCCCCTACCACCACAATCATATGCGAGACAGGAACCTTTGGGATTCATTTATTTCTCCTTTGGTCGAGAACTTGAAAGGCCGCCCCGTAAAGACAACGACAAAGAATGAAGGTAATTATTGTCCGGCAGTGAAGGGCTAAACTTTTAAAAGTTGTTAGGTAGGGAAGTTTGGAAGGAGTGAGAGCAGGGGAGTAGGGGTGAGAGGAGGGTAAAGGGTGAAAGTAGGATAGTAGGGTGAGAGAGGGGTGGAAGGAGGAGGAAGGGGATAACGGTAGATCGTGAGGAAGGAGAGTATGGTTAACAAATTTATTGGCAAGGCTTGGAGTACAGTTTGCTTATTCTGAGTAATTCAGTCAGGTCTTGACACTGAGGGTGGTGTCTCGCTGGACAGTGGTTCATATATAGTGAAGGACTAATCAGTGTGGGCTAGCAAATTTGGGATAAACAGCAAGAATGTCCTCAAGCACACCTGATTCAATGAAGTAATTACATAGTTCAAGATACAATAAGTCAGGTGGCCTGAAGTCTTTGACAGTGTCACATTCAATAATATAGTGTTCAAGTGTATGTTTTAAAGGTTTATCACAAAGTTTACATGCTGAGTGTTCCGGTATGGGTACAGCGTTACTAACTTGCCAGATGTGTCTGTATCCTAGCCTAATTCTGGCCACGACTACATCACATTGTCTGGTTCTGTCCTTATGCTGGCCATACCGGTACCTCTTGTCACAAAATTTGTCATATTTACTAATGCTACAACTGTCAGGTCTCTCTGCATTTCTCAGTTCTTCTAGATCAGAGTTCATGATTCTGACTTGAATGTTTTTAATTACAGCATTGGACAGGCCAAGGTCACGGTCAACATTTTCTTTCTTACATGCTTCATTGGCCAGTCAATCAGCACGGTCATGATACCTAATTCCAACTTGGGACGGAATCCACACAAATTCGATACGAAAGTTGTTCTCATTGGCAGTTATCACATTCCTTTTAATACCACATACAACTTTAGACATCGAGCCTGACGGGCTGTTCATTGATTTCAAAGCACTTTGAGAGTCACAGAATATCACCCCACCTCCATTTTCTTTAAGGTAGTCTGTGGCTAAGTAGATTCCAGTTAGTTCAGTTTGTGTTGTGCTGGCCCAGTTGGTCAGCCTTTGCTTGTTTGACACTATCATCTCTTTTTCCTTATATATTACAATTGCACAGCCTGTTCTACCTGTGTTTGTCTGCACAGAACCATCAGTAAAAGTATAACATTCACTTGATTTAATACTTTCTATGTGTCTGTTAATAGTTTCTAGTGTGACACATCTCACCACATCGGTGTTTAACATTTGCTTACTACCAACAGGAGTGTAATTAATAGAAACTGATATATCCAGCCAAGGAGGAATGGCATGAATGGGTTCGTCTGGGGTGACTGGGACATTCAGTTTCAAGAGATCTCCAACACTTTTATGAAGCCACGCCCCAAAGAGGGAGTAAGGAAGGAGAGTAGAGGCTGACAGAAGGGGTAGAGAAAAGGAACGAAGGGGGATAGGGGTGAGAGTAAGGGGGAATCGAAGGTGAGAGAAGGGGAATAGGGGTAGAAATGGATGAAAGGAAGGGGAGTAGAAAGTGAGAGAAAAGGTTGAGAAAGGCGAGAGGAGAGATAGAGAAGGGGGAGAGAAAGGGGGTATGTAAAAGCTCATCACACAAGATTTTTAAGGGGTAACGCATCTCTCTCTCTCTCTCTCTCTCTCTCTCTCTCTCTCTCTCTCTTATTCTTAAAGGTGACTGAAGAGGTTCATTAGTCTATCTTTTTCATCCCTTCCTACTAAAAATAATGGCTATTCTCCCCTCTCTCTCTCCTGTGAGAAAGAGAAGAAACGAGACCATTTTGGGTATAGTTTGAATTTCCTCGGCAGCAACAACGTCTTATCCCACCATTAAAAAGAACGCGTATTTGCTCAGCCTAAAATATTCAGGTGTGGACAAATCCCTGCCCACAGAACCTACCCTGAGAGAAAGAGTAATTCCCGTCTTTCATCACAGAATTTACCACAGAATTAACCGCAAAATTAAAGTGGCTCTCGTGCGGCTGTCGACTCGTTAGGGGCAGTGCGGATACAGCGTACTGAATACTAATCCTTTGGTACAACATGGAGGCAGTGTAGACTGTACTTCACTCGAGCAACTTCACTTTCCAAACTGTACTGTAGTCTACTGTAATTTGTGTTTTTGTATTCCTGTAAAATATTAACTGTAGAGATGAAACACTTAACACTGGAACGAAATTTTAGGAATCAAGTTTTATACAGCGGAGTACAGTCACACAAGAAAGGAACTTGAGTAATCTATATAAACTTGATTCTGAGAGACTATCATAAGGTATCATAGTGTTATACGTCAGCTTTAATATACTCTTATAATATATAAACCGTAATATAACTTGGAAGGGGAGTTATATTGTATAAATATATAGATTATTGTGACTAGGCGCTATACGATATTGGAGGTTTGATAAATTTTGTGAACAAGATGTTGCGTGGCAGCTAAGTTTAAGACGGGGTACAGGTATAGTTGATGACCCCTAGACATGGTGTTGGAGTGGGGTGGGGTGGGGTGGAGTGGGGTGGGAGGGAGGGGTGAGGGGGGGGTGGGGTGGGTGGGGTGAGGGATGGGGTGGGTGGGAGGGAGGGAGGGAGTGGGGGGTGGCAGGAGGGGGTGGAGGTAACGTGAACATCTATGTCTCTTAATGTACTGTATAGCCCTTCAACATAACAACACGTAACTATGAATACAGTGATTTAATACTGTAACTAAGGTAGGAGAGACGGTACTGTATTGCTGTATCTTCATCTTGTATTTAATTTTGTCGTTGTATTTTCCTAAACAGTTAGTTAGTGAGTTAGTGTTTATTCGTTATATTTGAGTCTGAACAGTGTGTGTGTGTGTGTGTGTGTGTGTGTGTGTGTGTGTGTGTGTGTGTTTTAGCTCTTCACATTTCTTCACTTTCTCCCTTGCATTATTCTCCTTTATCAGTTCCACATATTCTCTGTCCCAGGGTCTCACCTGACTCCAGAAATGTGAGCGAGAGAGAGAGAGAGAGAGAGAGAGAGAGAGAGAGAGAGAGAGAGAGAGAGAGAGAGAGAGAGAGAGAGACCCCTCACGATACAGTTTCCTTAATAGAGAGTACCCCCGGTGAGTCTGGCCACACAGTCATTACAACAATGAACCTCTGAGCTTACCTCTGGGTATGTGGTGCTTCACCTGTCACTGCTCACACCACAAACACCCACCTACTAATTAACTATAGCACCTGTGTTTGTTTTTTGACCTCAACACCCCGTTTCACCACCTGGCTGACGACCCACAAACTACCACCTTTACACCACCACTCCTGAAGGTGTCTGTCTTTCGCTGACCAAATGAGAGACAGACTAAAGACTTTACTGCTCCACACTTGTCGTAAACCGCTGGCTAGTGTTTGTTCACTGTCCTGAATCTCTCTCTTTTTCTTGTCGCAATTTGCATTTACAGCTGTGGTTTGTAATGTACCGCCAGGTTGTTAGACCATTAGTGTTTAGATTCTTTTTTGAAATGTTATCGACTTGGCTATTAGAAAAAACTTATTATTAGAGTTGTCAAATTTTTAAGTCACCATTAACCACATATATTTAACCTTAAGACTTTCCATTACGTCACTTGCATGAGGGCACCATTGCCACCTGTGGGCATTAACCATCACGTACCTGTATGGGGCACCATCACGTCACTGGGCACCTTAACTGCATCATGGGTTTTTTATACATGTTATTAGTAATGGTTATGGTGCTCTTCTTTCTGACCTCACCAACTCTTTCAGGAATTTCCTCGCTGCCATTGTCTCTCTCAAGTCTTGTCTTTAATTTTTTACGACCGTGTACCAGAAGGGGGTCCTCTTGCAGCGTCTTTAGGTCCATCCTCTTTTGTGGTTTGAGTTGCCAGAAGTCCTCTTTCTTTATCTGTTATCCCTCTTTCTTTCTTTTTTCTTCTCTCTAACACTAACACCTTCCCTCTTTGAAAAGACTCAAACTGGTGAAAGCCATTTCAAAACGTCTTCAGTGGTTTGTTTCACTCCCTCTCTCTCCTCTTTGTGATGACTGTGTTACCACTAAGACCCCCTCCCTCCCCTCTTTGTGACCCTGTGTTCCTAAGACCCTCTCCCCTCTTTGTGACGACTGTATTCCCACTAAGACCCCCTCCCCTCCTCTCTTTAGTGACAGCTGTTACCACTAACTCCCTCCTCTTTGTGACAACTGTTACCACTGAGCCTCCTCCCCCACTCTTTGTGACGACTGTTTTACCCACTAAGACCTCCCCCCACTCTTTGTGACGACTGTTGCCTCCCCCCACTCTTTGTGACGACTGTGTTACCACTAAGACCTCCCCCACTCTTTGTGACACTGTGTTACCACTAAGACCTCCCCCCCACTCTTTGTGACGACTGTGTTACCACTAGACCTCCCCCCACTCTTTGTGACAACTGTTACCACTAAGCCCCCTCTCCTCCCCTCTTTGTGACAACGTTCTAAGACTCCTCCCCCCACTCTTTGTGACTGACTGTGTTCCACTCAATGACCTTTTTCTTCCCCACTGTGACGACTGTGTTACCACTAAGACCTCCCCCCACTCTTTGTGACACTGTGTACCAGACCTCCCCCACTCTTTTGACGACTGTGTTACCACTAAGACCTCCCCCCTCTTTGTGTGACGACTGTGTTACCACTAAGACTCCTTCCCTTCCCTCCCCCTCTTTATGGACGTCTTAACCTCTAAATCCCGGTCTTTACTCTTCAGTCAGCCATCAAATTTTTTTTATATTCGTAATGTGTTAAGCCGGCAGCTCCCTCTCCCTCATCACGACTCACCCGCTAAATTCTGTCTTCAGGACGACCCAGCTGTCAAAACCTCCACTTTACGAGGTTTAAAATCCCAGATTACTCATTATGGTCACCAAACCTAACTTGACCCCCCTGACCTGACCTGATGACCTAACCTGATCTGCCTGACTTGACTTGGCCCTAACCTGACTTGACCTGACTGACCTGACCTAACCTAACCTAACCAACTCCGCTTTATGAAGTCTTCGGCAAGACAAATCCTCTTCTTTAAGAGCATTATGATACGTCTTCTCTCTATAATGACCTCTTGATGCTACTAGTCCACCTCTTTGTGAAGTCTTTTTAGCAGGTAAATCCTATCTTTCTGTCTGTCTGTCTGTCATTTTGTCTGTCTTTGTCTGTCTGTCTGTCTGTCTGTCTGTCTGTGTGTCATTTTGTCTGTCTCTGTCTGTCTGTCTGTCTGTTTTAAGGTAGTTTGAGATCCTAGAGACGCTCATTAGGATCTCTCTAGATATGTCAGATTCCTCTTGTCTTGCCTTAGCTGTTAACACTGCTCTTTGTGACGTCTTGAGCTCTTGAAACTCCCCTTTGTGACGTCTTGAGCTCTTGAAACTCCTTTGTGACGTCTTGAGCTCTTGACTCCCCTTTGTGATGTCTTGAGCTCTTGAAACTCCTGTGACGTCTTGAGCTCTTGAAACTCCTTTGTGACGTCTTGAGCTCTTGAAACTCCCTTTGTGATCTTGGCTTTGACTCCTCTTTGTGATGTCTTAAGTAATCAAGGCCTCAATGGTAGTTTGAGCTTTGATACAAAATCCTCTTAAGGTCTTTCGAATTACTTTATTCCTCTTTATGACGTCTTTAACCACCGAGGCCTCTTTATGACGTCTTTAACTACCAGCCTCCTCTTTATGATCTTCCTTTATATATCCCTCTTTGTGACGTCAGTGGCTTTCTCATCCTTTTACAGTCTTTATCTCTATTCCTCTTTATTATGTGTCTTTATCCTTAAATCCTCTTTAATAATCCATAACTACCAAACCTATTATACTC
Organism: Homarus americanus; assembly: GCF_018991925.1. Taxonomy (NCBI): domain Eukaryota; kingdom Metazoa; phylum Arthropoda; class Malacostraca; order Decapoda; family Nephropidae; genus Homarus; species Homarus americanus. The sequence goes on from NW_024749779.1 coordinate 3,405,400, forward strand.
CTGGGTAATATTCAGAGATTAGGTTAGGTTGGTTTGGTTGGGTTTGGTTTAGGTTGAGTTTGGTTGGGTTGGGTGGTTGGTTGAAGTTAGGTGTTAGGTTTGGTGTTTAGTTTGAGTTGGGTTGAGGTTGGGTGGTTGGGTGGGTTGGTTTGGTTTGGTTTGGTTGGGTTGGTTTGGTTTAGGTTAGGTTAGGTTTCTAGCTTACTAATCCCTCTCATAAGGGTAGATGGTTCTTGTAGTCTGACGGGTCTTCCAGGGCGGCGTGGATACAACACACTGCAGATAAGCTTTTGGGAAGAAGAAGACCTGTATCTCAGCCGGCCTTTTTTCCTCATCTTGAAACCGAAGGTACAAATTTACAGCCGGGTGAACTTGGGGTCCTCGGACGCCGAACCAGTGATCAAGGGGTCGGGAGGTGAGTGCTTTATCCGCTCAGCAAGGTCGGCTTTAAACAATTGATCTCATCCTTAGTTTGTAATTCCTCATTCAGTTTTTTATCCGACAACCAATCTTCACAACCTGGCATGGTCCTCCCGGACCCTCTTTATACCCTCTTTTGCCAGACTCCTCTTTATGACTTTGGAGTCTTTTCTTGACGTCTTAAGCTATCATTATCTCTTGTTGGCTGTCAAATCTTCACCTTAATGATTCTTGGCGCCCTCCTTACGGCGCTCAACTCCCTCTTTATTCTCTTAGAACAGACTGAAACTCCCTCTTTTGGGGCATTACTTCCAGAGATTCCTCGTTACGTGAGCCTAACCACTACCTCCCCCCCTCTCTCTCCTCTTTGTAAGACTTCAACAACTTAACAGTCTTTACGGCACTGAAGTTATCAAGTGGCCTTATTATTTTGTTCTTTTGAATAAATAGATTTCCTCTTGATTAGTCTTAACCTACTAACCACCCCTCCTCTTTACGGGTCTTTAGCTTCAACACCATCCTCTTCCCCTCCCTCATCCTCTTTTTTTTGTAGTTTGAGTAGTTTATGGTCCTCTTTGTGGCGCTCAAATTATTATCCGCATTTTTTTATTACTCTTTAAACCACTAACGCCTCTAAGACTACTACACCCCGCCTTCTCCTGCCCTCTTTACGAAGACTGTAGCTCACTTCTTCACCCTCCTCCCTCCCCCCACTTTGACTCTCAAGCTATTCCTCCTCCCCTCTTCCCTTCTCCCCTCTTCCTCCTCCCTCTTCCTTCTCTCTTCTTCCTCCCTCTTTCCGATTCTCCATTGTTTGTTTCTCTTATTATCTTTCTGTCCTCCCCTTCTCCTCTTCCCTCCTCCTCCTCCTCCCTCCTACCTCTTTTTGGCTGTTCATAACACCCTCCTCCTCCTCCCCCCTCTTCTCCTCCATCCCCCTCCTCTTCCTCCTCCCCTCTTCCTCCTCCTCTCTCCTCCTCTTTCCTCCTCCTCCTCCTCCTCCCTCCTCTCCTCCTCCTCCCCCTCCCCTCCTCCCTCCCCTCCTCCCTCCTCCTCCTCCTCCTCCTCCTCTCCTCCTCCTCCTCCTCCTCCTCCTCCTCCTCCTCTCCCTCCTCCTCCTCCTCTCCTCCTCCTCCCTCTTCCTCCCTTTCCCTCGTTCGTCATGATTCTCATTTGTCTGCCTCGCCATTTTTATGAAGGTTAAATCTACCAAACACCTTCCTGTTACTGTGTGTGTGTGTGCGTGTGCGTGTGTGTGTGTGTGTGTGGCAGTGACTCAGCAACACCACCATGAACGTCAGGGTCACTCCAACATTCACAATTCTGAGTTTTTTCTCATGGCCAAGCATCAGACCACCACCACCACCACCACCACCACCACCACCACCACCACCACCTCTTACCACCACCGCCTCTTCCACCCCTTCCCCACCACCACCACCACCACCACTCTTTACCACCACCTATCTTCCCTTCACACACCACCACCACCACACTCTTCACCCACCACCACCACCACCACCACCTCCCACCCACCACCACCACCACCACCACCCCACCACCACCACCACCACCACCACCACCACCTCCCTCTTCCCCACCACCTCTTCCCCACCACCACCACCACCACCACCACCACCACCTCTTCCACCACCACCACTCTTCCACCACCTCTTCCCACCACCACACCCACCACCACCACCACCACCACACCACCACCACCACCACACCTCTTCCCACCACCACACCACCTCTTCCCACCACCACCACCACCACCACACCACCACCACCACCACCACCACCTCTTCCACCACCACCACCTCTTCCACCACCACCACCTCTTCCACCACCCACCTCTTACCACCACCACCACACCCACCACAACCGTAAAAAAGCCTCAGGGCCGGGACCATCTGGTAAGGGTTTAATGGTTTGAATGTGAAGTTTGAACCTTAATGGCGGAGACTAAACTATCCCACTCTTGAAGGTGAAACGTGGGGCCTGTGAACTCCATCAGCACCCGTCATGTTGTGTGTCTCTACTCTCTCTCACTCTCACTTCTCATGATAGGTAGAGAACAGTATTAGTGGTGCCCATGTTATATGTCTTAATGTAAGGTTGTAAAGAGCTAATAAGTTCACATTAAATGGTGATATAAGATGGCTCACCCAGGCTCTGTGTGTGTGTGTGTGTGTGTGTGTGTGTGTGTGTGTGTGTGTGTGTGTGTGTGTCCTGCTGCTGAAAAAGTTTTAAAGTAAATTATATGTCGTATAAATCTTAACTAACTTTTCTTTTATATATTTGTTGGTAATAAAAGAATATAAAGACAAATTTGTTCATGAAAGTCGCTATATCGAGATTGGTTATATATAAAAACTCCATCTAACGGATTACATTGGAGAGAGAAGTCCGCTATATGGAGGTTTTACTGCATGATGAATGATGATGTTGTCTATGTTATTAATCACAGGTAAATAACAGGTAGGAGACATGGTCGTATGGGTAAGCCTTCAGTGTTGACGGGTTGATAAGAATACCAATACTCACGTGTTAAAGATCTTAAAACCTCATTTGGTTAATATAAGGGCAATATTATGGTTAATGTTTAGGTAATATAAGAGAAATATTATGTTCGGTTTATGTTTAGAGTAATATAAGGGAAATACGACCCAAAAATCACTATACAGAAAAAAAAACTCATACAGAATAATTAAAAATAAAATAAAAATAACCTGATAGAAAGGAAAATTAATAAAATACAGTATATCTTAGTTACCTTTACCCAAATAACCCTCAGGTAAATGATGCCAAGGTGTTAAAATAAATAAAAGAAAAACAGGTATTTTCTGTATTGGTCTGTGTCTTGAAGGAGTTAGGGTTAGGTTAATATAGGTTAGTTTGGTTAGGTTAGGTAAGGTTAGGGTTTGGTTGGTTAGGCTTTTCTGGTAATAGGTTAGGTTTGGGTAGGTTGGGTTGTTAATATAGGTTAGGTTGGTTAGGTTTGGTTATGTTAGGTAATATAGGTTAGGTTTTGTTAGGTTAGGTTTGGTTAGTTGAGTTGTTAATATAGTTAGGTTGTTAATATAGGTTAGGGTTTAGGGTTTGCTATGTTAGGGTTAGGTTGTTAATATAGGTTAGGTTAATAAGTAGTTAGGTTAGGTTTGTTAAACAGGCTACAAAAAGAGAACTTAACACAACCACTATGAATCATCAGGTTGTTATCGTTAATAGTGGTGCCTCTACACAAGAGCTTGGTGTTGTTCTATGGTAATCAATAGGTGTTACTGTGTCTGTCTCTATAACATGTAAACGAGGTTAGATGTGTGTGTGAGATAACCTGTTACCCTGTCTGTGTGTGTGTGTGTGTGTGTGTGTGTGTGTGTGTGTGTGTGTGTGTGTGTGTGTGTGTGTGTGTGTGTGTGTGTGTGTGTGTGTGTGTGAGAGGTCGATCAGAATGAATGGTGTGTTAGTGTAATTCATACCACAACTGTGTATATTTGGTCCGCCTACACCACACGCACACACACCACGCACACACCGCTACAGGCACACAGCGTAAATAAAACCCACACGTACTAGCTGTCATGTACACAGTCACACACTAAGTTACACACGCACGCATGTGACTAAGTGTGTACGCATAGACGCGGTAATGTACAAGCACACATGCACACACATACTCACACAAACACAAAGCTATACACCACACACACACACACACACACACCACACACACACACACCACACACACACACACACCACACACACACACACACACACACACACACACACACACATCTCTTCCACACCTCCTCTACACTTACCTACACCCAGTCAACTCTTTTAGAATCCACGCGTACACGGGTATAACGCTCTCTGATTGGTGTAGGTTAAGATTAAATTAGGTTAGGTTAGGTTAGGTTAGGTTAGGTTAGGTTAGTTAGGTTAGGTTATATGTTAGCAAAGGAAACACAGTCCCTTCCGCCCACTCCCCGTCTCCTCTCCAGTCAGTCACTTTCCATCGCCCACTCACCCACTCTCCTCTTCCTCCTCCTACCTTCCTAGCCCTCCCCTTACCCTCCCACTTACTCCACCCCCTCTCCCACTCCCCCTCCCACTCAACCCACCCCTCCCACTCCTCCCACCCCACCCCCTCCCCACCCTCCCCCACTCCCAGAGAATCAACAAAGGGCTGAAACACCACCCCTAGGCTCCTCCCCTATTTCTCTCTATAGTCGCGAAAAAGATTGTCAATTGGTGTCTGTTAAATGTGTGGGAGGTAAAAAACACTGACGTCAGAACTCGTCAGGGGAAAAATTATTGTAGGAGAAAACCAAATTACTCTAAATATTTTATTAGAAAAAAAGTAATATTTTGGGTAATCAGGGTGAAAAAAGTGCTATGTTGGGTTTCTTAATTTATTGTTTAATTTTATGAATTTACGATGTGTGTATTTTTTTTCGGCAGAAATTGGGGAAAATTATGGAAAAAAGTATTATGTTTGGGTTGTACTTGGAAAGATATTTGAGGTTGTTATTGAGCTTTATTCTTTGATGTTGTTTTAAAAGTTGTGAGACATTTATAGTTGATATTGTTGAGAGTAGATGAGGCTACTGCCACCACCACCATCACCACCATCAACACCATCACCACCATCACCACCACCCACCACCAGTACACACCACCATCACCACCATCACCACCAGCACACACCATCACACCACTCACCACCACACATCACCACCACCTACCACCAGCACACACCATCACCACCATCACCACCACCTACCACCAGTACACAACCATCACCATCACCACCATCTACCACCAGTACACACCATCACCACCATCACCACCATCACCACCACCCACCACCAGCACACCATCACCACCACCACCTACCACCAGCACACACCATCACCGCCACCCACCACCAGTACACACCATCACCACCATCACCACCACCTACCACCAGTACACACCATCACCACCACCTACCACCAGTACACACCACTCACCATCACACCACACACACCACACACAAACACAATTACTACCAGAACATAAGACTACAGAGTCGAGAGCAATTCCTCCTCGTAGATAGTGGTCAGGTCAGAAGAGAAGGGGAGGAGGAGAAGAAGAGGGTGAGGAAGAGAATGGAGGAAGATATAGGAGGAGGAGAAGAAAGTGATAGGAAGAGGAAGGATAATTAGATTATGTCTAGAAATTTGGAGAAATAAAAAGAGGAAGATAAAGGGAGGAATGAGAAACAGAAGAGAAACGTAAAGAAAGAAAGAAGAGATGAAGGAAAGGAAGAACAGGTGAAGGAGGAGAAAGAGGAGTCTTAGGAATGGAGAGAACCGATAGAGACATGGGAGAAATAAAAAGGAGAAGACGAAGATTAGGAGAAGAGAAGGACAAGAAGGAGTCAGATGAGTGGAGGAAGAGGTCGAATGAAAGAAGGAAGAGGGAGAATTGTGAGAATAGGGAGGGGAGGTAGAGGGCGATATGAAGTGGGGGAGAGGGAGAATAGGTGAGATGGAGGATGAAGGAGGGTGGAGAGGAACGATAGAGGGGAGATAGTCTGATTAAGTAATATACTAACAAGAGGAGATAAAGAATTGAATAAGAGAGAGAGAGAGAGAGAGAGGAGAGAGAGAGAGAGAGAGAGAGAGAGAGAGAGACGTGAAAAGAATGTGATTTTTTTTGGGGGAGGCTTTAACTGTGACTCCTGACCTCCCTGAGACCGACCTTCCTCTGACCTATAGATTTATATAAAGTGATGTGCCTATAGTGTTGTGCCTATACTGTACATTATATAGCATCATCCAAACTCCCTCATTAACTTGGCTCGAGAGAATTTAGACACGTCATCCAAACTTTATAAAGTAATGGAAGGCTAGATTAGGTTGGACAGGAGGCAGATTAGGCTAGGCAGATTAGGTTAGGCCAGATTAGGGCTGGGTTAGATTAGGTTAGGCTAGATAGGCTAGGCTAGATTAGGTTAGGTTAGGCTAAAGCAGATAGGGTTAGTGTTAGTTAACAAGCAGACAGATTGTAATAGTTAGAAGAAGTTAGGCTAGATAGGCTAGGTTGGGATAAGGCCAGAAGAAGGCAGGAGTAGATGAAGTTAGAAGTTACAGATTAAGA